>NC_141295.1:4123077-4125577 GCF_037954325.1 Fistularia commersonii | reverse complement strand
AAATTAAGAACGCTAGCGGGTAACCACGGCGACAATTGCGGTCAGATAGGAGTCGCACAGAAGTGGATGTGAGCGTTTCGAATTAAAAAAAAATGTATAATAATAATCATCCCTTAATTACACAATTTGAATTTTAAATTATTCATCAATGGACAATTAAACTTTCACACAGTGTGTTCACGCAGTGTGACTGTGTGTGTGTGTGTGTGTGTGTGTGTGAGGAGGCGGGCTGCATAGAGAAATAAAAACTAGAAAGCGCATAAATTAATAACACATGAATAACACAAGACCACTTTATTTTGAACAGGAAATGATCGCTTCGTCCTGGTTCTCTTTGGCCCCCCAACTTTTAAAAAAAATAAAATATAAACAAGTCCTGTGATTGGTTGATGTCAAGGTGCTTGTAATTGTTTTTAAAAATATGTCATTAGCACGGGGATATTAGCATCGTGAAGATACTGGCGAGGTTAGCTTAGCGGATGCTGATGAAAATCCATGCATGCTTCCTTGTGTGTGTGTGTGTGTGTGTGTGTGTGTGTGTGTGAGGGGGATGGATGCTAAATGAAAAAGTAGCACATACGCATATACATTAATAATGCTAATATAATGAGCGCGCTTTATTTTGAAAGGGTAAAACAGGAAGTTATTGCTGCATCCTTGTAAAAAAAAAAAAAAATCAAGGATTCTTCTCATTGGTTGATGTTAATGTGTTTTTAGCATTATTTAAAAAATCGTCATTAGCACTAGAAAATTAGCATGAAGGTTAGCTTAACGGAAGCAAACGCTAATCCGGGCACTCTTCCCTCTGTGTGTGTGTTTTGGGGTCGCCACGAAGTAGCGGGCCTGTAGCTAAGCTACAGGGCGCTAACTAGCAACCGCCGCTTCATCTCCCCGCTCCACTTCCTCTCCGTTGGAGATGCGGCGGCAGCGGCGGCGAAGCTGACGGATGAGAGCCGCCGGCGGCGCGGCTCCCCGTCGCGGTATTTTTAGAACGGCGGGGGACAGCGGCCATTTAGCATCGCGGCGAGAGAGGAATGGTTCTCGGGGTCGGTTCGGGTTCGTCGCCGGCGAAAACCATCAATAATTGTATTCCCGCAAGTAGGCCGTCGCCACTGCAAGGCCTCCTGTTGTTACACAACGCTGGCGTTGCCGTGGTTACATGGGGAGGGAGGCTCTGATGAATCACGTGACGCCAAGACAACAGCCCTCATTCGCCATGTTAGCCTGCGCCGGCTAACCTGCTGAATTAGCACGGAGATAAATTGCCACATTAATTGATTAAGAGGTGACTGATTAACTGTTAATCGGTCAGCTTTTGCACTATTAAAGGTCTGGCAAACACCGCGTCGATGGCCATTAAAGTGTAATTACAATGTAATTACTTTGTAATTACAATGTAATTTCTTTGTAATTACAGACACGCTAGCTGGAATTAGCGTAGATGAGCTCAAGGTGCACGTGAGCTGTAAGCATGGGGTTCTTTAATGTTAATCTGAAAAAAATCTTGAACGACTTAATTGAAAAATAAATATATTAAGGTGTAATTAATGTGTGTGTGTGTGTGTGTGATGTGTGGATGAGAAGGTGAAGGTCTTGGATGCAAATTTCACATTACATTACATTATATTATATTAAACCATATTATATAAAACTTTTTTGAATGAAATTAAATTACATAAAATTATATTACATGATTTTATATTCTACTCTATTATATTATATAATATTACATCTGATGCCAACTCACTTTAATTGCTTATTATTACCACTTTGACACTTTTATTGTTTCTTTAATTACGTGCATAACCCGGTTTCCTTGAGTGTTTAATAAAGCTGATCAAATAAAATAATAAATAAATAAAAAAAAATAAAAAAATATATGATTATGTATTAGTAATTATTATTAAATAAATATTAGTAGAATATTATTAATATTATTATAAATGAGATTATGTATAGCAGTTTTACCTGCGCAGGTGAGTAGAGTCGCCCATGTCCCTGTTGAGCTTCACCTCCACCTCCTCCTCCGTCCCGTAGGGGCGGGATGACGCTGCCGCCCGCCGCCCCGGCCGCCGCGGCGCCGGCCGCCCCGGCGATGGCGCCGATGCCCCCCATCATGCAGCAGAGCCCCCCCTGGGCCAGCTCCAGCTCGATCTCGGCGTCCATCTCCGCCTCCTCCTGCGCCTCCTTGTTGGAGTCGTCCAGGTGCTTCATGAGGACGGCCACCACCACGTTGATTAGCACGAACTGCGCCGTTAGCACGAAGGACACGAAGTACATGGGCGAGATGAACTGCAGGCCGGCGTGGCAGCCGTAGTCGTTGCCGGGGTGACGAGGCGGGCACTCCCGCAGGGTGTCCTGCAGTCACAATGAAACCGCGGTGAAGCTCCTTGGCGGCGGGGAAAACGGAAATAACGCTTCGAGTGATTTGCAGAGCGATGCTTCACGATGTGCCGATGAGAGTCCGAGAGATGGCGAGCGAAAAAAAAAAAGTGTTATT
>NC_141295.1:3983077-4113077 GCF_037954325.1 Fistularia commersonii | reverse complement strand
TCTGTGTGTGTGTGTGTGTGTGTGTGTGTGTGTGTGTGTGTGTGTGTGTGTGTGTGTGTGTGTGTGTGTGTGTGTGTGCAAATGTAGATGGGAGGATAATTAGCCCGCCATTTCCTGTTTCTAATCAGCAGCTGGATGTTCAAGGTCACTGGCGCCGCTACTTACACCTGTCGCCACTGTTTCGTGTGTGTGTTTGTGTGTGTGTGTGTGTGTGTGTGTGTACGTCCGACGAATTAATTCCTGCATGCCGAAGACTCTGTACGAGAGCAGAAATTCCCGGCCTCTGATTGGCCACAGTGGGTTAAGGCGCCCTGGGGTGGAGGTGTGTGTGTGTGGGGGTATGCAGCCTTTGAATATGCAGATTATAATCTGCACGGACATAATCCCACTAAGGCCCGACTCCAAGAGGAGCTAAGCATCTTAGCACTGGTCTCATCGCTATTACACTGTTATTACACTGCTTTTACACTACTATAATACTTTTATTATACTGTTATTACACTATTATCCCACTGCCATTGTATCTCTATTACACTGCTTTTACACTGTTATTACGCTGCTATTACATTTAACTTACACACTATTAAACTGTTATTACACTGCTTTTACGCTGCTATTACACTTTTATTACACAATATTACACTGTTATTACACTTTCATCACACTGCTATAACACTATTACATTGCTATTACACTTTTCGTACATGCCATTAAACTGTTATTACAGTGCTATCGTACTATTATCACATTTTTATTACTGTACATTATTACTATGTATCACTTTTAACTGTACATTATCACTGCTATTACACTGCTTTTACACTGCTATAACACTGTTATTATAATGTTATTACACTATTGTCCCGCTGCCACTATACCTCTATTACACCGCTTTTACACTGTCATTTTGCTGCTATCACACTACAATTACACAATATTACATTGTTATTATACTCCTTTGAAATTGTTAAGATATGCACTTATATCCAATTCATCCCTCTCCCACTGCTATTACACTGTTCTTACAGTGCTATTACACTGTTATTACACTGCTATTACACTGTTGTTATACTGCCGTTACGCTTTTCTTACACACTATTACACTGCTATATCACTGCTATTACGCCGTTATTACAGTGCTATTATACTATTATTACACTGCTTTCATACTATTATTATACGCACTCACACATTATGCCACCGCTATTACACTGCTATCACACCGCCAGGGACCTTTTTATGTCGTATCGCAAAATAATTGAATCGCAACGCTGCTGGAGATGAAGCCGCGAGGCCATGACACCGACAATCTGTATAAATAATAGTCCTAGCATTTCGCTCCGACGGCAAATCGTTTGATCAAAGGGAGTTCGGGGGGTTTGGGGGGGCAGTTTCCATGCGAGCCGCCGCTTCGGAGGCTTGACATTAAAAAAGAAAAAAAAGCGTCGGAGGGGTCACGGCAGAGCGCGCGAAAGCGGCGGCTAACAATGTAGCTTGGCTTATTAGATAAATCACCAGCGCGGGAACAAAAGAGCGGGAGGAGGACGGATCAAACCGGGAGGTTAAGTTCAGATCCAACGCAGAAGACGGAAACGGAGAAACGGCGAGATTCGGAACCAAACGTCCATATTTGGGCGCAGAAAAATACGGCGGTTTACCTTGACGGTCATCTCTGCTACAAAGATGGCGGTGAAGATGTAGTTGGAAATGGTGAGGAGCAGCCTCTCCTGTGGAGGAAGGGAAGGAGATCAGCTGTGTGTGTGTGTGTGTGTGTCTGTGTGTGTGTGTGTGTGTGTGTGTGTTCCTCACCAGGCTGCCCTGCAGGATCTTGGGTCTCTCCAGAGCCACCGTGATGCAGTTGAGGAAGATGAAGGCCAGGACCACGTAGTCGAAGAGCTTGTGAGCGATGATGGACCGGCAGAGGATCCTGAACCTGGACCAGGAGGCGAGGAGGCTCGTGAGCGCATGATCTTCAACATGCTAACATGTGCTAACATGCTATTAGCTACAGAAAAGGCTATATGTGTAGCTAACAGGAGGTAATAACTGAAATAGCTAAAACTTCATGTTGTATAACCGAAATAAGTAAAATTTCATGCGTAATAACTGTGTAATAACTGAGGCCCCATGTGTAATAACTGTGTAATAATTAAAAATTCCATGTTGATAGGTGATATAACAAAAACTTCATGTGTAAGAACCGAAATACGTACAATTTCATGTGACATAACTGAAACTCCATGTATAACAGCTGTGTAATAACTAGAAATTACATGATTAATTACTGAAATAGCTAAAACTTCATGTGTAATAACCAATATAAGCTAAATTTCATGCGTAATAACTGTAATAACTGAACCTCCCTGTGTAATAACTGTGTAATAACTAAAAAGTCCATGATTAATAACTGAAATAGCTAAAAACTTCATGTTTAATTAAAAAAAAAATAGGTAAAATTACATGTGTAATAACTGTGTAATAAACTGAACCCCTATGTGTTATAACTGACCCCCCCTTGTGTAATAAATGTGTAATAACTAAAAATTAAAAACTGAAATAGCCAAAACTTCATTTCCAATAGCCTAAATACGTCAGATTTTATGTGGACTCACTGAACCTCCATGGGTAATAACTGACCCTCCATATGTAATAACTGTGTAATAACCAAAACTGCATGTGTAATAACCATCTAAAGTTGTTTTCTCCTTTCAAAACCGTCACTTTTTAAAAATATTATTATGAAAACTGACCAGGCGGGTGTTTCGGCCATATTTCTCCGAGTTGTAGGCGGCGACCACCCGCCAGGGGCGACCATCAAACACCCGAGCCCCCCCCACAAACACACACACACACACACACACACACACACACACACACACACACACACACACACACACCGCCGCAAAATCAATACGCTAATCCGACCGCTTCTCCGGCAGACCTCCACCTCCACCCGCCCTGATATCGATCCCACCCGGCGGAGGCAGTCACTCCACCTCCACCCACTCCAATCCCGCCGCCTCGGCATCTTCGCTTGTTTGCACATTTAAAATGCAAACCTCGTGGACGGGCGTTTAAACCTCTTGGACTGCCAAACAACTCACACACACACACACACACACACACACTTGACAGATGGCGCCTGCCGGGATGCCAACACACAGCCCTGGGGTCTGGCTCCCTTTAAGAGGCCATCAGCGTTGGAGCCAGCCGCTGAGTGATTCCTCCTATCGGGCCACGTTCAGACGGTGTGTGTGTGAGTGTGTTTGGTTAAACGCAGATCAACAAAACACACACAGGCGTGCAACGACCTGATGCTTGGAGGCAACAGCCTGCAGGAAGAGGAAGCTAACGCCCGCCTAGCATCCCGCAGGAGGCGCAGGACCTCCGAGTCCACTCTTGCCCGGATCCAGGCTACTTCCTGGAGGACTAAAACATTCCCGCTGAACAGGAAGTCAACGCACCTGGCTCGCCGTTTAAAAATGGCCGCTGATCGTGTTCCCCTTCCAAGGGATGCTAGCTTAGCTAGCTTACCATCATCAAAACAAGCTCCCCCTAGATATTCGTCCCAGCCTGTTTTTGTCCATCTTCTTGACACTCAGGGTGAAATGAAGCGGTCTCTCCTTTTTTGGACCGTCCATCTCCATTTTTGGGAAGCCCCCCCCAAAAAAAAAAAAAAAAATTCCCTCCAAAAATAGCTAGCAAACAAGGGCGCAGAATTCAGGAATGCGTGCCAACTCACTTGTTCTGAGGGGAGAACATGTAGACGGACCAGTCCTCCCGGGTTTCGCACCAGTCGGGCTTATAGACCTCCATCATCTTCTGGACACGGAAGCAGAGACTCTGTCCGAAGGACAAAGTGGAAGACGGATCAGCAATCGGACCAAGACCGGACCGGACAATTTGTAAATTCCCCCCAAAGAATGTCAGGCTACATTCTGGACCCGCTGTTCTCCGCGGGCGTAAGGGGCATACATGTTTACGTTGCGATTCTTCCGATAACAAGCATACTGACGGGTCCGGATGTGACCTCTGACCTGAGCATACCGTTTACCGGTCCGACTCAGAAAACTCCCTTTTGCACGGGCGCTACAAATGTATCTTGGACTCACGTAATCCGTCTCTTCGTCCATGTCCGCTCTGTCCTTTCTGGCGTTGACTTGCGGGAAGACCTCCGTCATCATCAGCCGGGCGCGAGGTCCCGGCGCCTTGCCGTTGCAGTCGCGGTGGTCCACGCCCGAACCGCTTCCGGCCACGGATGCGGCTCCGGATCCGAGCTTCTTCCCGGGGTCCGGGTTGACGGGGGGAAGGCACTGCGGCGGCCCGCCGGCCCTGAGGAGTTCGGGGAGCTCCAGGGAAAGAGCGCGCCGGTCCCTTCTGGCGGCGTAATGCCTGGAGAGGAAAAGGGCTGCGGAAGTGGGGTGAGGCAGGGGGTGGTGGTTGCGGGGCGGGTGGGCGAGGAGGGACTCCTGCTCGGCCGCGAAGGTGAAGGGGTGAGGCGAGTGGGTGCTGTGGACCCGGAGGCTACCGCCCACCAAGGGCGCCCCGCCGAACACGTAGCTTCTCCGGCCCAGGCTGTTGGAGCTCGACCTTGACGGGGAGGAACGGAGCATACATGAGGGATCTACTGAGGTCTAGGACAAGCGTCTACCCATGCGGGTAGTTACATCGGTGTAAAGGTGTGTGAGTGTCTGTGCACCTGCGGGTTAGCGCAGACTGTGGGTGGAAAGGTCGCCCCCAGTTGTGGTAGTTGGAAGTGCGGTGATGGCGCTGCAAGAGTTAGAGGTAGTTAGCAGAGTAGCGCTTGATGCCGTTTATCGTGACAGAACACATTTATAAGCATGGAAAAACCGTTTTATTTAAAAAAGAACGACAAAAGACACTAAACAAGACCTCCCGTCCACTAGGGGGCGCCATATCGGCATCAGGCTGTGCCCTGTAACAGGTAGGAGAGCACAATGCTATGCAAGCATTAGCATATGAGCTGCACTTCATGAATGTAATCTGCGTCTCGATGGCCCCCTGTCATGACCAACAGTCAACCAATCAGGAAGCAGCACGGGTACATTGCTAAAATAGTCCCTGATAGCTTAGCATTTGATTATCTGTGTCGAGTAGAAACATCACCCAACCTCTAGGAGAAAACAGTTTTTTTGTGCATATTTGTGTACTTATACTGTGTGTAACGTTCTCCAGGAGGCGGGGCTTGGCGTTAACCAATCACAGCCGAGCTGCTGCACCCCAGCTCGTAATCTGACACCTCTCAATCTCCTCGCCAATGTGACGCCCCTCTTCCTCCTCCCCTATTTTTTACTTTTTTAAAAGTTATTTTAACATCCGTTCTGCAAGAAAAAGTGTGTGTGTGTGTGTGTGTGTGTGTGTGTGTGTGTTGAATGTCGCGCAGAGCCACCAGCAGACTCGGCGGCTGTTTGGGGCTCCGTCATCGAGGACCCCGAACTCAAGCATCATTAGCGAATGGCGCGTTCCATTTTTTGCATTTCCATATTTTATTCTAATTTAATTAATTTAAAAAAAAGTGATAACTAGTTCATAACAAACATTGACACATTTTACATTGAAATTTGCATTTCAAGTTTTGTTCTGGCTTCCACTTAGGGACTCTTACTTTCATTATTTGGGTATATTTTTGCAGGCTGTCGTCGGCAAACATGCAAATGTGAGCTGGGATTTCTGCATGAAAAGGCAGCGGTACTTCTTCGTTTTAATCGAAATTTAATTTTAATAAATCTTTTTTATATATTATAGATGTTATAGTTTTATGAGCCTACCCACGCTCTTATTAACACTCCTGATATTAAACGAGTAGCAAGTTTGCTTTTTGCATGCTACATGCTAAAGATGCAGAGACTGATGCTAAGGTGGCTGAGCCAATCAGAGCTCAGGATACAGAACACCACGCTCTGGTTGGTCGCCACCCTAGAAACTGCTTATTGTGCCATCAGAATAATTGAAATAAAAATATCTAAAAATATATTTATACCGCTTTTTTGTGGTATTATCCACAGTATGAAATTGTTTAAAATTTGAATTAAAAATCTGAATTTTGAATGTCATGCAGATTAAAAATCCAGGTTTATCTTGCAGATTTTCAACTTAATTATCGCATTTTGATTCCCACATGTCTTTTATTTCTTGTAATTTGCTTATATTTTTATGATCATTGTCATTGTGATCTACGTATGTCATTGGTGTCGTGAGGGAAAAGGGGCGGGGCAAAGGCGTTTGATTGACAGGCTTCGATACCAGCGAGTAGGAGCGTCTCTCCAGGCTGCTCTTCCCCAGGCTCATCACGCTGCTCTTCCTGGACTCGCCGGTGAAGCTCCGCCTCTCGGACGAGTGGGAGCCCCTGGACCCCGAGGAGCCCCCCTGCTCCAGGTGCCCGTTGGGTGTCAGGGTGCAGATCCTGGGGTCTGCAGGGAGGCAGAAGGTGAGCAAGGAAGTGTGAAGCTGCTACAAACCCATGCAAGGCACGATCGAGGTAGCGAGATAGCTTTGCCGCTGGCTAGCTTAGCCTCTTCTCTGGACTCTCATGGCATACTCGTCAGAGGTTTCCAGCAGCTTCCAGAAGGTCCATATCTCAAGTGTAGTAAACGCACCATGTGGTACACCAACGGACGAGCGCTAAAATACCGCGATTAGCTTAAACCCATCATGCAATTCTACCCGAGTTGTGTTTTACTGCATGAAACCAGACATTTTGAAGTATAACACGTAGTATTAATTGACCGCTGGAGTGCTGCTGGATGTCGGTGCGCTTGGGTCAAAATGGTTAGCGCCTCAAGGAGCGAACGCCAAAACTTAGCCTGTATGCAGAACCAAGTACCGCTCACGAGAAACAGTAACTCCTCGTTTCGTGACTCCTCGTGAATTCGTCGCTAAGCGAAGGATTCCCTTTATGCCAACTCGAATCGTTATATGTAGGTAGTATACCGTATAGCCTTACAGTAAGCTAGCACCCCATAAGTTAACCTACTGCTTGTAAAAAGCTACAAGTTAGCCTAGCCTAATCTAATGTTGACAATAGAGTTGGTGTTATTGCAATAGATCTTCTATTATACCAGTATCTTCCAACCTTTCTTATACCCGTACTGTACTCGTTACGGTGCATTTAGTACATTCTAACGGTTTCTGCCGATTTGGGGACAAACGTCCAAATTCTGCGGTCCAAACCACTGAGTTAGCTTGACGTAACCGTGGAAGAAATGATCGACAGCATCCGGTGCTATCTCCGGGTTTGCAACAACTCATCGCCACGAGCTAGCCGACACTCCGTTAACGTACCAACGGCTAAAAGCAGCAACCGAACTGGGAAACTGAGATATTGTATCGGCGTCGGACTCGGTCTGGAGTGGCTCCGCCCACCTGACAGCTTTAACGAATCGTGCTTCTCGCTCTCGTCAAAGTTGGAGGAGGAACGGTCGTCGTCCGAATACGAGCGGTTGGCGTCGCCCTGGTCAGGAGAGGGAGAGGGCAGAATCATCACAACAACAAAAAAACACTGATAGCAAAGCTAAAGGGCTAACATGCTAACAAGCACATAGGCTTGTGGCTTGTTCCTGATAAAACATCTGACGGAGAAAGTCTTCCGCGCTTAGCCTGACAACCAGTCCAACCAAAAACAATAAGATGCTAGCCCTCAGCTAGCCTCTGCTAGCCAGAAGAGAGCAGCTGCGTTAGCATCTTAATGACGTATTTGCTGGGGTGATGGGAGCTTCGTAGTGATTCTGAAGTGATCCTGAAGTTTTTCATTTTTGTAAATCAAGCTAGTTAGTGCTCACTTCCTAACTAGCTTTCTTTGCCACCGGCTAGCTTAGCCTCTTCCCCAGAAAACAAGTGAATTTCCAGGTATTTTTGTTTAGTTCTGTAGACGTCCATCAAAAATGCGTCTTTGTTGACTCTTACCGAAACAAAATGTGCTAATTCTTTGAGCCGCGCCGCCGCCGTATAGCACCCGCTAACGCATCAGCCGTTTTGACAGCTGACGAAAACCCCCATATTTCCCCCCCCGTAGCGATAAAGTTTACACGCAGAGAGGGAATTAATTGGGACGTCTTTATGACGGATTTTACACCTTTCGGGCTCCACAGGTTTGTAACCATGGTAACCATCAGATGACTGTGATTAAACATGAATAATAAAAGAGACAGAAGACTTCCAGGACCTGTCGAGGCTCGTCAAATTTAATGCATTTCCGCGTCAGTGTGTGTATGTGTGTGTGTGTGTGTGTGACACGTTCAATGATAATCAGACCGGAGAAGAGACGTCGCACCACTCAAGGGTACTTAAATATACCAAGCCATTTCAAAATAAAAGGGTTATTTAGGGGTATAAAATTTGTTTTGTTTTTGTTTTCGGTCCAGTTGCTGATTGTTCCAAACACGTTTCAGACAACTTGGTTGACGGACAACAAAAAAAGCCAATTTTGGTTGACGGACAAGCTAACATGCTAACAGGATGCTAACCGCTAGTTGAGCGCTTTGCGGATTCGTTTCATTCTGAGAACCAGAGGTGGAGATGTATGCTTCACGGGACAGTACGGCAAGATCTTCGGCCCGTTCCACTCTGAACAACAAAGATCTGATGTTCTTGAGGTAGAAAGCAGAGTCGTCAGCGTAGAGGAGGAGTTTCCTCGGTTAGCCTGAGCAATAAGGCTTTTATTTTGGAGGCGCAGGAAGGCACAGGAACATTGTTTCCTACCAGAAGTTCAGTCTTGGTTTACGGACATTTTGGTTTTAGAGCCTTTAGGGCTAAACCTGAAGTACTACCATTAAAGAAGGGACTGTCCTCTCGAGCTACGTCACATCACAAGCAGCTTTTCGGGCCTCGAGGTTCTCCACAAGTCCTCCTCACCTCCGCCTGGAAGCCCTCCACCAGGATGGCCACCAGCAGGTTGAAGAGGACGTAGTTGCCGAAGGTCATGAGGGCCACGAAGTACAGGGCGGCCAGCGGCGAGGTGGCGGCCATGCCGTTGTACAACACCGCGTTCCAGTCCTCCTGGGTCAGGATCTGCGAGAAGCACTGCAGTTTTTGGAGTTTGTACTACGAACGGTGGCAGAAGTTGCACTCCAATCGAACCTTGTGCAAAAAAGTGTACTTCATCATGCGCTGAAGACTACCATGGATGTACTCTGGTACCTGGTCAGGAAGGGTACTTGCAGGAAGTACTCCGCCGAGTACCGGAGAGGAGTGGGGTTACCTGGAAAACGGTGACGATGGCCCAGAGCAGAGAGTCGAAGTTCTTCCTGTCCGGCACCGTGTCGCCGGTCTCCGTCTTGTGGCTGAACTTGCAGCCGAATATGTGCATCCCCAGGATACTGCAGTACAACGGCAAGGGTACACAGGGTACACTTAGTACCTCACAGCGGGATGAAGAGTCCCGGACAGCCGTGACGCTAAAGGGTGAATTCAAATGGGGACGCGGAGGAGGGACTCGGCGCCGCCAACAATTTTCTGGCACAGTTAGCCAGATGCTAATGTGTCCTAGCCTTCAAATTATCAGCTGCTAAATGACCCTTTAAATTAAAATAAAAATGTATTCATTGCTCGATTGAAATTAAAAAGTGTATGAGGTAATAAAAATGATCAAATAAAGTTGATAAATCTCAAGACATTCAATGAATAAGATTTAAAACAATGAAAGAAATATCTAGAAATTAAATAAATTAATTTAAATGAAATAGAAATATTGATTAAAAAGCAACTATAACTAACTAACTAATAAAATAAAATTAAAGCAAATTAAATTTAAATGTCACAAAGTTGGAGTGCTATATGTATTTAAAAAAAAAAGTAAATACATATATATATATATATATATATATATATATATATATATATATATATATATATATTCATATATTCTCATTTCCAGGAGATACAGCTATATCCATGTGGCCCACCTGAAGATGAAGATGAAGAGCATGAGTAGCATGCAGAAGGTGGCCACGTTGTCCATGGTCTTCATCAGGACCACCAGCTGCCTCCTCAGCGCCGGCATGAAGCGCACGAGCTTCAGCACCCGCAGGAGCCTGAAGGTCCTCAGCACGGAGAGGCCGCCGTCCGATTGGCCCACGATCTCACACACACTGCGAAGGACAGGGGGAGGCGTTAAAAGCTAATGAGTAGCCTCAGCTAGCGTAGCAGTGGTATGACCGCCCCACTCAGGTAGCGCCTTCATGACATTCACCCCTTCACACTGCAGGGCGCTGAGCATACAAGTCGGGGCGACTGGGGAGCGAGAAGTGCTTTGCCCTAAAACACTGGCAATCGAACTGCCAATCATCTAATCGGAGTGGCCCCGGGTTTACCCGCCATGCAAGTGTGCGGGGCGGGTTGGAGTTGGCGGTGAGCCGGGGTTGCGGGTTAGACGCCGACACCTTCAATCAACATTTGATCCTGTTCAGTTTTACCTGCTTTGATGCCCTTTTCATCTCCGGGGTTATAATGGGGATCACAGAAGAACCTGCACCGCCGAACCGGGGGAAAAAAGGGAAAAAAAAAATGGAAAATGGCGGCTGATCAAAGGATGAGCCCCCCCCACCTCCACCTCCACCTCCACCACCACCTCCGCCCGCCCCGCAATCCGACATCCAAGCGTACAGGTGGCACATTGAAACCAGGTGGGACGCGGGCGACCCTTTGGACAAAGAACGCCATGAATAATTCAAAACCCGCCAAAGCACAAAAACCGCCATGGCGGCGCTGACGGCGGCGACCCGTCCCGACGCTTCCTATCCGGTCCAGGCTCCGCGGCGGGGGAAGCATCCACGATTCTATTCCCCTTAAAATAAAAGGGACAGCTTCCCCGTCGGCAGCCATTTACATGTAAATGAGTGTGTGTGTCGAGAGGATTTAGATGAAAAAAAAAGAAAAAGGAAAAAAAACGGCACCTGATGATGACGATGACGCCGTCGAAGACGTTGTACGGGTTCCTCAGGTAGTTGAAGGAACCGAAAGCGGTGAGCTTCAGGATCATCTCCAGGGAGAACATGCTGGTGAAGACGATGTTGCAGATCTCCAGGACGTTGGTTAGCTCGTCAGGCTAGCAGGGAAAAGAAGAAAAAAATCATTATTATCTATAGATAACTCCGCCCCGGGTCCCTATCCCTGCTGTGATTGGACGAGACATACAACTATTCACACAGTTTGGACCATTAGAGGAACCCGCGAGGTCGGAATTGGACCAGAGACCTCCTCGCTGTGGATCTAAAAGTGCAACAAATGGGCGTCAAGCGTTGTTGTCGTTGACCTTCGCCGAGAACCGCAGACACGGCGTCATTAAATCCTGCTAGCATCACCGTCTAGCTACGTGCTAACAGCGTGCGTCCTCCCTCCGTCTGGCCTAAAACACCCCGGCGGGTTCTATTTGCGGACAGACGGTTTGTTTTCCAGGCGGCGGGTGAAAGAGACGGCGGAGCGCGTCGGTCCATTAGCTTCGCCTTCCCATTCACAAAGCACCGGATGTGAGGCTTCGTGGAGAGAAATAACGATTCCCTTATAAGGACGTGTTTGGCCGGGACGTCGCTAAAACAGAGCTAGCGGTGAAAATTAGCGTTTTCGGCACGGACGGGAACCGCGGCCTTGTTAGCGCCAGAGCGAGCATTTGGGTACATTTCTTGTGATTTGTTGTGACCGCCCCCACCACACACACACACACACACACACACACTCACACACACACACACATACACACCTCACATTGCTAATGCTTGACTATTTTTGGGGTCACATCTGACACCACCCGGCTAACTTGCAGCGCCGCTGACATTTCACCGCCCCGAGATCAACAAGTGTGTGTGTGTGTGTGTGTGTGTGTGTGTCATCCACACTAATAAGTGTTTAGCAGTGGGAAAACACGGGCTAATGATGCGCGGCCACCGGTCCCGGCTAACGACGCGAGGAGTGACCGCTGTTTGCAGACGGGCCCAAACATGGCGGCGGCGGCGGCGGCCTCTGGAGATCCGTCACTGACAGCTCATTACCGAGGAACCGGGGAACAGATCTGACGACGGGCGCGTTCCGCTCGCCGGCGCGGAATAAAGAGCCGGGGATTTCTTTCTTTCTTTCTGTGTCACAACAGGAAGTGCCGCGGTTTGAGCCCGACGGAACAAAATAACAGGATGGAACCCAAATGTTAGCGATGTTTACTTTTACTAAAAATATTTCAAAAGCTCTGGAGTTTGGGGTTACCGGTATGGTGGTTGTATCTTAGCCCGCAAGTCGTTTCCGGTGAGTTGGACGCTCTTTGTCGCCGATTTTCTAGCGAATTTCCGATCGAGTCCGATGGGGTTCTGTTGGCTTCATAAGGCTGGAGCGGTTCGTAGCCAGGATGAGGATCAACGGTAGTGCTAAACCGGAAACGGTTGGAGTGCCATACTAGGATACAGCACAGATACTTATCCGGGCTCTTGTCATCTCTCGTCTGGACGACTGCGACTCCCTTCTTGCCGGTGCCCGAGCGGTGACTATCAGGCCTCTGGGGCTTATTCAGAAACCGTCCTAAATTCTTCCACACAACTCCCCTTCTTACGTCCCTACATCGGCTCTCGGTAGCGGCCCGGATCAAGTTCAAGACCCTGGTGCTCGCCGACCGGGCGGTGAATGGGACGGGTCTTATCTCCAGGATATGGTTAAGCTACATGTCCCTACCCGTCCCCTCCGATCTGCCACCTCTCGTCGACCGTCCACCCCATCGCTCTGAGCCCCCGGCTACCGATTGAACCGGTCTCGGCTCCTCGGTGGTGGAACGAACTCCCGAAAAAGGTCCGCACAGCGGGGTCCCTGCCCATCTTTCGCCATGAGCTGAAAGCATACCTCTCCACCAAGCACTACCCTACTAATTGCACTTAGACCCCAAACCCCCCCCCCCCGAAAAAAACCCAACAAAGAAATTAATGTATGTATGTATACGGTTCTGAGATGGCTATTTGGTTGAGTGGTCACTTCTGACTTCCGACTGCTGGTACTTCGGATCTTCGGTGACTGAATTGCACTTTTTGTAAGTCGTTTTGGATAAAAGCGTTTGCCAAATGACTGGAATGTAATGTGTCCACTCCGGGTCAGCGATGAGTCCTGCCCCCAGGGGAAGAGTTCAAGTATCTCGGGGTCTTGTTCACGAGTGAGGGGAAGATGGAGCGGGAGATGGACAGGCGGATCGGTTCAATCCGTCATGGCGAAGAGGGAGCCAGAAGGCGAAGTGACCGAAAGAACAAAATCGCGGATACAATCGGCCGAAATGAATTTTCTCTAGACTCTCCCTTGGAGATAGGGTGAGAAGTCAGGTCATCCTGGAGGAGCTCGGAGTAGAGCCGCTGCTCCTCCACATAGAGAGGAGTCAGATGAGGTGGCTCGGGCATCTGGTCAGGATACCTCCTGGACGGTATCAGGACATGTACATCTGGGAGGAGACCACGGGGAAGACCAGGACACACTGGAGAGACTATGTCTCCAGGCAGGCCTGGGAACTTCTCGGGGTCCCCCAAGAAGAGCAAGGAAGTCTGGCCTTCGCTGCTCCGGCTGCTTCCCCCTATGACCCATCTCCAGATAAGTGGTGGGAGATGGATGGACGGATGGGTATTTCAAAAGCAGGGTCAACGCGGTAGTACTTATTCTGTCCAAAATAGGAAATGCGGTCTGCAAGGGCACAGAAGAGAGCTAAGCTTGTTCGCTTAGCATACCCAACAATGGTACCCATGGTACTCCTTCACACCTGGATGTACCTGAGCATCCACCATACATGTCCTGATGGACTTGTACAACAATTTAGGTCCACAGTTGTAGTACAAGTTGTTCCATGGATGGAGTTCAGGTGCAAATACTTCTGCTCCGTGTTGCAGAAAAAACACTTGTCGGGGACAAGAGCATTTTGATCTCGGTCAGATGTTAATGCTGTTAGCGCCGTCTGGTAGCTTCGTTCATCTCGCCATCGCTCCTGGAGAACTACGAAGCACTATCTCCAATAGATAAATGCATAAATGAACAAATGAATCATTCATTCATCATCTGTTCCGTTTATCTTAACTGGGATCTTAATTTGAAAAATAACAAGTGAATAAATGAACACATAAAAAAAGGACTGGATGAATAAAAAATAAAAGAGAGACAAATGGAATTGATAAACAAGTTAATAAAGAGAAGAATGAATGAATGAAAAAGTAATAAACAAATGAATTCATCAATACGTGAATACCCGCATGAATGAATGAATGAATAAATAAATAAATGACCCAAAATATGAACAAACAAACAAACACGTGAATTAAAAATACATGTTAAATGACCGAGTGAGTGAAGCGACCTCCGTCCACCTAATCTGTCATTCAGAGGACCTTTGACCTTTGACTTTTGACCCATGGAACGGTCCATTCATGGGGGAAGAGAGCTGGAGCAGTCCAAGGAGGGGTGGCGGGGGTTCTTCTCCCAAGAACAAAAATGAATTAAATTTTTATATATATAATACAAATACACCAACTATATATATGTGTATATATATATATATATATTATATGTATATATTTTCTTTTCTGCAGTTTCTGCCATTTTTCCCTCTAATTTCCAAACTATCATCCATTTACAGGTGTTAAATTATATTTTTATGGTAGATATAATTAAAAAAAAACATGTATTTAGATTTTTTCTAACTTTCAGTTCATTCTTCCATCTTCACTAATAAAAAAAAAAAATTCAAATTCAAATTTTTGAATTGAAAATTCAATTCAACTTTTTACATTTTTTTTTTTCTCATATGAACACCAGCAGCTCATGGAACGGTCCATTTCCTGGACCGGCGAACTTCTCGCCGTTCCAGCGGGGGAACCTTTCTCTTCCTCCGAAATTCTGATCCCATGAGATTAGACGCCGGGTTCGGGTCGGTGGTGACCGGTTCTTTGGAAGGCGGCGGCGGCGGCGGCTGTCTTTCCTGGCCATAAGAGCCCGTCTCTGCCCGCCACTGTCTGCCGCTCGCTATTTTTAGCCGCCGCCGAGATGAGAGACGACCCACCGCTGTGGCGTTGGTAGAGGCGAGTGGGCGGCGGCGGAGCAAGAGCGGCGGATTATTGACAGGAAGACAAAGAGCGCACAAAGCCGGGGCCCATGGGGAGACAGGAAGCCGGGCGGGTGAAAGAAAAACGGGAAAAGTTAAAAGAAAATAGAGATTTTTTTTTTTTTGCTTCATTCGCTTTTTCAGCGAGGGTGTCTTGTGGCGACTTCCTGCCCCGAGTGCCCACTTCCTGACGGCCGCCGCGCTACATTAGCTTATGGGAGAACTCGCCCCGGTTTGTTTTAGCGGAGAAACGGCGGCCGGGGAACTCCTGTCACGTAAACACCACCCAGGTAATCGCCTCCCCAAACTGTGAGAAAGTGAAAGTGAAAGTAAAAATGAAAATGAAAGTAAACACAATTCCAACACTGCTTTTGTTTTTAACCTTTTTAGTGCTAGTCCCACTAACCATGCCACCTAGTGTACCTGCTCGTGATGCTAATGGTGCAACCTAGCGGTACCTCCTCATGATGCTAACTGTGTCACCCAGTAGTACCTGCTCGTGGTGCTAATGCTGAAACCTAGCGGTACCTCCTCATGATGCTAACTGTGTCACCCAGTAGTACCTGCTCGTGGTGCTAATGGTGCAACCTAGCGGTACCGCCTCATGATGCTAACTGTGTCACCCAGTAGTACCTGCTCGTGGTGCTAATGGTGCAACCTAGCGGTACCTCCTCATGATGCTAACTGTGTCACCCAGTAGTACCTGCTCGTGGTGCTAATGGTGCAACCAAGCAGTACAGCCTCATGATGCTAACTGTGTCACACAGTAGTACCTGCTCGTGGTGCTAATGCTGAAACCTAGCGGTACCTCCTCATGATGCTAACTGTGTCACCCAGTAGTACCTGCTCGTGGTGCTAATGCTGAAACCTAGCGGTACCTCCTCATGATGCTTACTGTGTCACCCAGTAGTACCGTACCTGCTTGCGGGGCTAATGCTGAAACCTAGCGGTACCTCCTCAAGATGCTAACCTTGTCACCCAGTAGTACCTGCTTGTGGTGCTAATGGCGCAACCTAGCAGTACCTCCTCATGATACTAACTGTGTCACCCGGTAGTACCGTACCTGCTTGAGGTGCTAATGGTGCCACCTAGCCACACCTGCTTTGGCTGGTAACAGCCCCACCTAGGTGTACCTGTTTGTGGCGCTAATAGCCCCGCCTTGCCATACCTGTTGCTCAAAGTGCTAACGGTATCCCCTAGCTGTACCTGCTTTGTTTCTAATGCCCCCAACTAGCAGTACCTGCTCGTATTGCTGACGCCGCCAGCTACCTATACCTGCCCAGATGCTAACGCCGCCACCTAGCCGTACCTGCTCGTGGTGCTCGATGCCCATGCTGATGGTGTTGATCAGGATGGCGATCATGATGCCGCGGTTGAAGTACTTGCTCTCCACGATGCCCCACAGCTTCATCCTCATCTTGTACCACAGCCTCCCGCAGCGCCGCTCGGGGCTACACGAGCCGCCGTCCTCCTTGCCGTCCTTGTCCGAGCCTCCGGCGCCGCCCTCCGCCGCCTCCTGTCCGCGGACGCCATCCGCAAGCGGCAGGGCGGCGGCGCACTGCGGGCAGGCGTCGGGTTTGTTGCGGTGCGAACACGACGGGCCTGCAGACACCGAAAAGCAGCAACTCTGAGATGCTGACGCAGAAGAATCCACCGAAGCGACCCTTCAAATAGCTACCGTGATTCGCCGCCGCCCTCCTTCCGCGGCCTCCCCTCCCGTTGGCCTTCCTCTCCCGGCTTTCGCCGCCGCGCCCTCGCCCGGCGCCGCGGAATCCCCGCGGCTTCCCGCGCACGCTGTTAAAGATGGCGACCGTCTGCCGGCGGGCCTTCCGGATCATGTGGCAGATGAGCTGGAAGAGCTCCTCGTAGCAGTCGCCCGGCTCGGACGCCAGCGTGGAGGAAGACGAGCATCGCGCTCGCTGCTCCTGCATCAGCTGGTGCTCCCGCTGCTTGGTCTCGGAGAACTGGGTGGCGATCACCACCAGGCACAGGTTGATCATGAAGAAGGAGCCCACCTACGGCGCAAAAAAATATATACTGCTCAAAAAAATAAACACTTGAACAACACAATGTAACTCCAAGTCAATCCCACTTGTGTGAAATCATAGTGTCCACTCAGGAAGCAACACAGATTCATTTTGACTTGTTTTAAGGACATTACATCAAAGTTGGATCAGCCTGGAGTTTGTTTTTACGCTTTAATTTGGAGTGTGATTCCTAATCCAGACCTCCATGGGTTGATACAATTGATTTCCATGGATCATTTTTGTGTGATTTTGTTGTCAGCACATTCAACTGTGTAAAGAGCAAAGTATTTCATAAGAATATTTCATTCATTTAGATCTAGGATGTGTTTTTTAAGTTTATTTTTTTGAGCAGTGTAGTTGGTTTTAAAATCCCCCCCCCGGCGCCAAATAATTCCCCGGGAATCGATAGCTAATCAGGCTAATAAGCGGGATCGAAATGAGGATCCATAGTGCAATTTGCACCCCGAACTGACATCGATCCCGAGCGTCGGAGCGAATGAGACGTGGATGCAGGCGAGAAATCGGATTTTTATATCAAATCCGGCTCCGGATCTGGGATTTATTAAGGTTTACTGCACGGGAATGACCGATTGGTCCGGATAAGGTGACACGCCGCCACCTAATAAAGGGATTATAAAAACAAAAAGGTTCCGCCAGGATTATTCCCTGATTGTGTTAATCCGCCACGTCTTGCCTGTCGTCATGGCGATCCTCGGTCGGCATCTTTCGCAAAAACCACGATCGGCTTTTTATCGTTAATCATCAGGTTATTACCATTTATTATCATGTCTTTACTTTTCATTGGCGGTTCTATTGCTAATCAACAACCCTATAATGTATAAATAATAATTTTATGTCATGAACTTGATAATAATTGCAAAGAAAAGGTTAGAAATGTGTCGACTTTATCAGAATGCATGCAGACGACTCACCTCTCTGAATGTGACATATAATACATCTAAAATTGTAATTATTTTAAAAAAAAATCTTTCTAGCGTGGCAAGTAAAAGACTACAAAGATGGACGACGAGATCATGTGACATGTCCTGCGACCAATCGGCTCGGCGACCCCCCTCGGGGCGGAACTAAATTGGCCGATCGATTGATTGATTGACTTCATTGATCCATTTTAAGTGAATGTTTTTGACAGTGAATTACATTGTCCAGTGCACGTGTGTGTGTGTGTGTGTGTGTGCATGCATTTATGTGCTTAAGAGTGCGTACGAATGCAAATGTGTGTGTTCGCTTGCAGGTGTGTGTGCATGTATATTTTTGCATATGTGTGTGTGTGTGTGTGTGTGTGTGCATATATGTACATATGTGTGTTTGCGCACGCATATATGCGCATGTGCGAGTTTGTGTGTTGCGTACATGTATATGTATGTGAGTGTGTGTGTGTGTGTGTGTGTGTGTGTGTGTGCACGTGCATATATGTGCTTGATTGTGCATATGAATTTAAAGGTGTGTTTGTGTCTGCAAATTTGTGTATGTGTGGTCACCTGTGTGTCTTTATTTGTGTGTATGATGTGTGTGAGCATGCATATATGTGCATATGTGTGTGTGTTAGCGCTTATATATGTATGTGTTTGTGCTGGCATGTATGGGTGTGTCCATGCATATATGTGCATTTGAGTGTGTGTGTGTGTGTGTGTGTGTGTGTGTGTGTGTGTGTGTGTGTGTGTCTGTGTGTGTGTGTGTGTGTGTGTGTGAGTGAGTGTGTGTGCAAATTTGTGTATACGTGTGCTCGCGCCTGCGTTCATGTATATTCGCGTGTATGATGTGTGTGCATGCATATATGTGCACATGTGTATGTGTGAAAGCGCAAAAAATGCCCATGTGTGAGTTTGCGTGTTGCGTGCATATATGTACATACGTGTGTTTGTGCGTGCATATATGTGCTTGACTGTGTGTATGAATGCAAATGTGTGTCCAAATTTGTGTGTGTGAGGGCTTATTTGTGTGTATGATGTGTGTGTGTGCATGCGTATATGTGCATAAATGTATGTGTGTGTGTGTGTGTGTGTGTGTGTGTGTATACTTCTGTGTAAGATGTGTGTGTGTGTGTGTTACCGTGCATGGATATACATGTGTGTGTGCATGCATATGTTCATATACGTGTGTGCGTGGTTGCATATATGTGCTAAAGTGAGCGTATGAATGCAAATGTGTGTATGTGTGTGTGCAAATTTGTGTGTGTGTGCATGCATATACGTGTATGTGCATGCTGATGTGTGTGTGGATTTGTTTGTATGACTGTACATGTGTACATGTGCATATAAGTGTCTATGTGTGTGTGTGTGTGCGTGTGTGTGTGTGTGTGTGCTGCATGCATGTGCGTATGATGAGTATGTCTATCTGTCTGTGCATGCATTCTTCCAAGTGCATGTGTGTGAGTGCATGCACACACGTGCCAGTGGTGTGTATGTGTGTGTATTTGTGTGTGTGTGTGTGATAATGAATTAAAAAGTTGCGTGAAGAAAGAAGGGATGACAAGAAAAGGGACAGATAAGTGTCGGGAAGAGGAGGAAAACAAGGGGCTGAGGAAGGAGGGAAGACAGGAGCCGGGGATTGTGGGAGAATTCGAAGCCAGGCAATTAAAAGTGCAATAAAGAAGATAACACACACACACACACACACACACACACACACACACGCACACATACACACACTAGCTGGCAGTCATTGTACATTATGATAACACTTTCACACACACCATCCGTCAGGGTAAGGGAGACAAGCGGCGAGCATCGGGCTCCGGCGCGATAACACCAGTGCACACACACACACACACACACACACACACACACACACACACACACACACATGCACACATGCCAAAGAAGTTGACTTCTAAAGTACTTCTTCAGAACAATAAGGAACATTCTTCAGGGAAGCTCCAGGTGTGTGTGTGTGTGTGTGTGTGTGTGTGTGTGTGTGTGCGTGTAGTGTGTGCACAAGGGGTGACACTGTTTTTTTTTTTTTCAATGACAGCTCTGCAGAAAAGGCAACCTCATCAAACGCTCTTACATCAGAACCTCAACTGGCCTGTTGCTACGGGATACGCCACTCCCGTCAGCACGCCACAAAAAAAAAAATAAAATAAAATAAAATTATAAAAAAAGAAGAAAACTCACGATGATGAGCAGGATGAAGTAGATGAAGTTGTAGAAGGAGTGGGCGTCCATGACGTAGTACATGATCTCCACCCAGCCCTCCAAGGTGATCACCTGAGGGAACACGCAAGCGCAGACGCTCGTCAATCACCCGGACTTCGCGCCGCCACCTCGGACGACCCTTCGCCCGTTGTCATGGCGACTGGTGGTCAGTATATTGCACCAAAACAGGTTGGCAGGATTTTTATTTATTATGGTGTTATTACTAGTTATTACCATGTTATTACTGTTATTACATGTAATTACTGTTATTACAATGTCATTACATGTTATTATGTGTTATTCCTGTTTTTACATATAACATGCTATTCCTGTTTTTACATGTTATTACTATCTATACGTGTTATTACATTTGATCACTGGCATTACAATTTTATTACTGTTATTACATGTAATTACTGTTACTACAATGTTATGTCATGGTATTAATGTTATTATGTGTTATTCCTGCTATCACATGTAATTCGTGTTATTATGTGTTATCCCTGTTATGACATATTGTTACATGCTATTCCTGTTTTTACGTGTAATTACTATTTTTATGTATTATTGACTCTTATCACTGTTATTACATGCTATTACTGTTATTACATGCTATTACTGGTATTACAACGTTGTTATTGTTACTATGCATTATTCCCGTTATTCCTCTTATTGCATGTTATTACTGTAATTACGTGTTATTACATGCCATTCCTGTTATTACATGTTATTACAATGTTATAATAACAGTAATAACATGTAACAACAGGAAAAACATGCAATTACAGCAATAACATTGTAATTATTGTAATTGTAAGTTATTACTGTTTTTACATGTTATTCCTCTTATTACATGTTATTCCTGTAGCGGGATGCAGTTGAAATGAAACTATGAGTTCCCTTTAAATGTAACATTTGCCACAATATAATTATTTTTCAAAAGTGATAGCAAAAGGGGTTGTTTTCATGTGTCTATGACCGTTTACAAAAGTGTTTGAGAACCTTGAAGGTCAGAAGAAGGAATGAAAAGTGGCGTCCGCACCTGGAAGATGACGATCCAGGCGTAGGCGATGTTGTCGAAGTTGATGGCGCCCTTGTGCGGGTTGGTGAGTCCCGTGTGGCAGCGGGTGTAGTAGCGGTTCCAGTCCACGCACAGCCCCGCCGCGCCGCCGCCGCCGTCGGCGTCCGGCTCGGGTCCGAGGCCCAGCGCCCGGCGCCGCAGCACGTCCTCCTTGTCCAGGCAGCAGCGGCGGCCGCCCTCTCGCCGCGCCGGCACGTCGGCGCACGACATGATGCCGTTGTCCACCGGCAGCGAGCAGATGAAGGGCCGCTCGTCGTCCTCGTCGGCCATGTAGTACGGCCGCGGGAGGCTGATGCCCGTCGTGCTGCGCAGAGTGTCACCGTTACTGCACTATTACAGTGTAATAAGCATGTTATTACACAACTGTGCTTATTACACTGGTATAGTACTTTATTACAGTATAATAAGCACAGTTATTACAAAACTGTGCTTATTAGTAGAGTATTTGATTACACTGGTATAGTACTTTATTACAGTGTAGTAAGCACAGTTATTCCACAACTGTGTTTATTAGTAGAGTACTTTATTACACTGCTATAGTAATTGTTAAAGTGTAATAAGCACAGTTATTACACAGAGGTGCTTATTACACTAGTATAGTACTTTATTACCGTGTAATAAGCACAGTTATTACACAGAGGTGCTAATTACACTGCTATAGCACATTATGACACAACTGTGCTCATGGTAGACTACTTTATTACAGTGTAATAAGCACGTTATTACACAACTGTGCTTATTACGCTGGTATAGTACTTATAGTACTACCTCCACCTTCCTAAAATTCCCGTATGACGATCAATAAAATAAATTTTTTTTGTCCACATCCACCCATGTCCTCATCCATCCATCTGCACCTCTAATCCTGCGCCGGACGCTGGAGCCAATCACAGCGGGGGGCGGGGCTTAACCCGGACGGGGCGGCTGTCAATCAAAATCGAGACGTCCTACTACATCGATGACAGAACCAAAAAACCCGGCAATGACGTCATCGCCATCCTCCGTCCCCCCCGGGCAACGTCAACAAGGACTTCCCGGCTAAGCCCCGCCTCCCGGCCCAGAACGCCAGCCGCGATTGGCGGCGGAAGCCACTCACAGCGTGAAGTTCTCCTCAGGGTAGCAGCGGTTCCGCAGCAGGCCGGCCCACAGCTGCACGCCGATGATGCCGAAGATGAAGAAGACGAAGAAGCACAGGAGGAGCACGTTGCCCAGCATGGGGAGGGTGTCCAGGAGAAGGTTCACCAGGATACGCATGCCTGGGAAAAGATAAGCGGCGATAAATGAACACTTTATTCATTTCCTGGACACGAGACACTTAGCGGTTAGCCGTTGGCGCTAGTAATAACAGTGTAATAAATATAGTTCCATTGTACTTACCTGTCTATTTACACTGTAGAGCAGTATAGCTAAACTGTGATAACAGTGCAGTTACAGTGTAATAAACAGTAAAGTTACTGATAAAGCTATTGTAAAATAGTAAAATAGTAAATAGCAAAATAATAAAATAGTAAAATAGTTTTACTATTGTAAAAGTATTGTAACTACACTGTGATAACAATATGGTTACACTCCTGTAACTAGCATAATTACACTGTAATAAACACTATAGTAGTGACAGTATAGTTACGGTGTAATAAACAGTCAGTTACACTGTAATAACAGTATAGTTACTGTAATAAACAGTTAGTGTTAAAAACAGTCTGATTACAGTGTAATAAAGCATTAGTTACACAGTATAGTAATGTAAACAGAAACAGTGCAATAACAGTATTACTACAGTGTAATAAACCATCATTTACGCTGTAGTAACAGTATAATTACAGTGTGATATATGTCAGTTACAGTGTAATAAGAGTATAGTTACAGTTTAATAAGTGTCAGTTAAACTGTAATAACGGTATTGTTACAGTGTAAAAAAAAAATCAGTTACGCTGTAGTAACAGATACAGAGTAATAAACAATCAGTTAGTGTAATAACAGTATTATCACAGTTTAATAACAGTATTATTACAGTGTAATAAACTATCAGTTGACTGTAATAACAGTATAGTTTCAATGTAATTAACGTCAGTTGCAGTGTAATAACAGTAATATTACAGTGTAATCGACCATCAGTTACGCCGCAGTAACATAGTTACTGTGTAATAAACCATATTTGGGTTCTACAAAGATTGCCTTGACGCAAAGAAAAGTAAAGTGTAAATCGTTGCCATGGAGACCAGGAGGCCGGACATCCATCTTGGTCTTGACCTGACGTTTGTAACGACACCATCAGTCCCTCTTCAACACGCTAATTTTGATCCAACAGCCCATTCAGCACAATGATGCACACACACACACACACACACACACACACACACACACTCACACACGCACGCTCTCAGGCGTTCACGCCTGAAGGGGCGCGAAGGAGCCGCCCGAACGGATTCGTTTGCAAAGAAAACAAAAGGGCTCCCTTTTCCAATCAATTATAAATCAATTACATTTAAATATGAATCAATTACATTCAATTAAAAATCAATTGCATTCCATTATAAACTCGTTCTGTCTCATTAAGCAGCAGCGTTTAACCGCCTTGAAGGTTAAACTTTGCTAAAATAAATAAATGAACAATGATCAACAACGATAAAAGAATAGACTTAAAAAAGACAATATTCAAAAATAAATTGGACCTGATCTTTTTTAGAATTAAATTAAAGATGAATAATTTTCTGAATTTCACTTTTCTCTACTTCAAACTTATTATTTATTAGGTTTAACAACTTTATTGTTTATTCCGTTTTTTTTTTCCAGATCCTGCGATTTTAACCTTTTTTCTTTTTTTAAATGTTTAAATCTTTTTATATTTCTACTTGCAGCCAGCAGAAGCGACATCCATGATCCCATTTTTTTTTTCTTTTTAATTCTGTATATTATTAACATGTTATAATAACAAAAAAGAAACACAAAATTTCACTTCATAAAAATAAATAAATCAAGGGAATAAAAATAGCATTTGAAAAGGAAAGGAAGGAAGTTAGGAAGAGACGGCGGTTAGCTCGGCCGCTAATGCACCGCTAACCCAGGGGGGTTGTGGGTAATGTAGTTAATAAGCATGCGTGTGTGTGTGTGTGTGTGTGTGTGTGTGTGTGTGTGTTGGATGGAGGCGCCCACGGCTAAATTGCTTGTAATAAAGGGGAGAATTACTTCTTTATTCATCTGACTGATAGGAATGGAGGGATAGAGGAGGGTTTTTTCTTTTTCTTTTTTCTTTTTAATAAACTGACCTTTTCCGATCCATTTGCTTAATAAAGCGATTTTGATTGGCCGATGGGAGCGGGGCTAACACACAACCAGGAGCACAGCAGTAATACTGAGTGGTAAAATACAAGCTCCTGCAGTAGTTTGAAGTAGTATTTTCACATGAGTTAAGTCATATTTTCCTGCAGACTTGGCGGTCACCATGGCAACGGAGATGCACGGGGTAAAATATGCAGTTTCGGAATAAAATCTGGGAACATTTATATTTTTATTATCTTGTTTCATGACAAGCTTTCATCAGAAGAAGCCCCAGCTTCGGGGGAGTCGGATCGAACCAAGTCGGAAGCAAATAGGGGGGTCTGAAATATCTACACCTATAAATGACTGGATGAAAGTGCCCCCCCCCCCCCCGTCTACCCATCTCCACAGCTCCATCCATCATTCTAATGGCCTCCTCATCCAACCCCCCTCCATCATCTCTCCCTCGGTCGTCCATCTTAAACTTCTCTCTTACCCCTACAGTACACCTCACCACTGTCTCACAGCGAGCATACATGTCCTGCACCAGTCTAACATACTTCTCTGCCCCGAAAGGCAGTGGGATTGCTGCCGAGTTGTTCCACCACTGGTTAATCCAGATTACCTTTGCTGTTGTTTTTTCTTATTTTATTTTCATCCCTTTAGGGAGTCTGTTGATGGTACGGGCCACTCTCGCTCTGTGCCGCCATTGGCTGAAAGGGCGAAACCAGCCGTCCAGTCACAGCAGAGCGGATTCGCTTAATGTGCTGACGTGTTTTTGACGGAAAATATCCACAGTCAATCACGGTTGGTGCTAGTTGACCAATCATTTGACGGAGCGCTAAGCTAACTAGCTCTGGCGTTAGCTTGCAGAAGAGATGGATGTTTACTTACTCGGCACCCTGTTGATGGCTTTGAGCGGCCGCAGCACCCGCACCGTCCTGATGGCGGTGAAGTTGATGTTCTGCAGGTCAAGCGAGTACTCCACCATCCTGGGAGACACACAGGGGGCGGGGTCAGGTCAGGGGGCGGAGTCAGCGGAAATCCAGGGTTATCCAGGGTGTTAGCTTAGCTGCTAGCAAAGGAAAGAGATCATTAAATCCATCCGGGAAACATCGGCGGCGCTTTACTTCCCGGGAGTGCACCGGGAGAGCGTGAGTGTCACCAAACTAACAACCATCAGAGGTGTGTGTATGTGTGTGTGTGTGTGTGTGTGTGTGTGTGTGTGTGTGTGTGTGTGCTTTCGTGTGTGTGGGAGAGGCTCGAGAATTCAGGGGTGCCTGATGTGGAACTCTGGGGTGGAATAATAGGGTAGCGGCAGAGAAGATGTGTGTGTGTGTGTGTGTGTGTGTGTGTGTGTGTGTGTGTGTGTGTGTGCATGCACGTTCCTCTTTGACCTATTTCAGAGCGATACACTTTGAGAACAAACGGCGGCTTACCTGCAGAACCTGACGGCAGAGGAGAACATCACCGGGAAGAAGATGGAGAGGAACATAACAACGGGATGGGGAATGTATGTGAGTGTGTGTGTGTGTGTGTGTGTGTGTGTGTGTGTGTGAGAGAGAGAGAGAGAGAGACAGTGGGGAGGTTTTCAAGAAAAGTACTATAAACGAAGCAAGTTTAAATTACTTTGCACGGTATATTCTTCTCTATACCATGTACTACCGTTACACACAATTATACACAATAATACCCCAAAACACACAGAAATACACAGAACTACACAGAAGACTGACGACTTACAGTGAAAAAAAACTTAAAGTTGTGAAACAGCAGAAGTACGGCTTAAAAATGAGGCTAAAGAGGAAGAGGAAGGAAGGCTAAGCGCTAACTGCTAGTGCTAACCGCTAGTGCTAAGAGAGACTGGTGGACGAGGTCTGATTGTCTTAAACTAAATAAGTCAAACGCTTGCATAGACCAGAAACTACATTTCCCACAATTCATGCCGATCATGTTACTTACGAAGCAGTTAATGTCATTTTCAACAAGTGGAACTGAGAAATACAAATAATCCCTAAATGTCCAGAAAGAGAAAAGTTGCTGCAGATGGAAGGCTAATACATGTTTGTGCTTCAAGGAGAAAAAGTTGTCTTTTTTTGTGTGTGTTTTGATGCCATATCCTAAAGTATGGCAAAGTTTGCCTTCCAGAAATAAAAAAAAAAAACTCGTCCAAGAATTAATAGCCAAAATAAGATGGTAGCAGAATGTGTTCAAGAAGGCCGCATCCAAAAACACTGCAGCTTTGGAAGAGAGCAATTAGTAAACATAATTTTTCTACATCTATGCAAATTCATTTGTATGATCAGTAAATTCAGTTATTTAACATTAAGGAGTGGTTACATTCATTTTACATTAGGTTACATTTAGTTACATTTGTACTATTACCGTTACACGTGGTCCTCTATGAAAACCCACATGACGGCTACTGTGATTATTTATTTTCCAAATTTCCTGAAAAAATGCCAAAAAATTTTCAGCATTGTTTTGGGAAATTCAATTTTTTCCATGTTTCATCACAATTTCAAGGCTTTTCCTTTAACTGATCCACGGCTCTTTGATAGTTTTATTTTTCTTCTTTTTGAAATATTTGGAAAACACTCAAGTCTTTGTGTTTATTGTTATAATAATAATAATCATCATCATCATCATCATCATCATTATCATTATCATCATCGTCTTTATTATTATTATTATTATTATTACTATTATTACTGGACGAGAATAAACAGGAAGTCATTATGGCACAGTGTTGACATCCTTAGCTTGCAGACGCTAAGGCT
The DNA here is from genome assembly GCF_037954325.1 of Fistularia commersonii. Classification (NCBI taxonomy): domain Eukaryota; kingdom Metazoa; phylum Chordata; class Actinopteri; order Syngnathiformes; family Fistulariidae; genus Fistularia; species Fistularia commersonii. The sequence continues at coordinate 4,085,715 of NC_141295.1, read as the reverse complement.
AAGAGGAAGTGGAAGTGGGTGGGGGAGGTAAGGGGGCGGAGTTTAATCTCCTGATACCTGTGCTCAGATCGAGCGTCCTGTACGTGCACACACACACACACACACACCCGACAGCTATGTCATGGCAAAAGATTAGCTTAGCTTAGCATGGCGCTGATTGGAGGACGCCGGGGGGGGGGGGTTGTGCAAAACAACGCAGTTAGCTAGTTTGCTAGTTATGGAGGACGGAAGCGCAGATTCGCGTGCATGCTCCACAGAGCTGGTGTGTGTGTGTGTGTGTGTGGTGTGTGTGTGTGTGCACATTGGAGGAAAACCCGGGCGACGTGACGCGCCAGAATTAACCGGGAGGACCGGCGGGCATTAAACCTCTCGTCTTCGTGTCAAGAGTCCGCCGCCAAAATCCTAAGTGGGGAGATTACATGAATTATTCACACAAGATGAATGGACGCAGTCAGTCTGGTCTCACACACACACACACACACACACACCTCCTCCTTTACACTTATCTCCATCTCCTTAATTTTACTTAAATTCTCTGCATTGTCTTTTTTTAATCCCCCGACTTCCCACTTCACCATCTGTTTGCTGTGTGTGCGCGCACGTATGCATGTGTGTGTGTGTGTGTGTGTGTGTGTGTGTGTTATTTGCATTCCACCGGTGTGTCTTGTTGTGTCGCAGTTCTAATGAGCTACAGTTACACAATATATGTCTGTGTGTGTGTGTGTGTGTTTGTTGGAATGTGTGTGTTTCACTCCCCACATTGTTTGGACTAAACCAACACAGCGGGGGTGCGGGGGGGTTGGATGGGGGGGTTCGTCAGGCACTTGGACAACTTAGATGTGTCTTTTTGTGGGAGTGCTGGTTTTTTAAGTAAATAAGGGGGCGGAGCCTCAGGCGGCGAGCAACCGTTTTTTTTTTTTGTGGCGTCCCCCGCTCTTACAGGTGGTACGACCCGGCAGGTGGTACGACCCGGGTCCACATAACTGTTCTCTACTGCATTAAACCCCCCCGCCATCGATCGGGTAATGGGAGGTTTCGGAGAGGACGTCGCCGGGGCGACAAGGACTGAACTGCATCCCATAATATACTCGGGTCGCCGGCCCGGTGATCTCAAAGCGGGAGAGAGTGACAATGGAGATAATGCAGGACGTCAGGAGGAAGAGGGAGAAGAGGAGGCAGGAACCTATGGAGAAGATCTGGGGAAATAGGGGGAAAAAATCTGCAAATATAAAAGAAATTTTTAAATAATCTAGAAAAAAAATTAAAAGAGAAATATCTGGAAATGTTTTTTTTTTTGAAGAAAATAAAAGGAATCTGCAAATATTAAACAAATATTTGGGGGAAAAAAAAAACAGTAAAAATCAAGAAAAAAAGTTTGAAAAAAATTTAAACATGAACCAAAAATAAGGAGGACTTGGAAAAACAGTAAAAAGAAAAAAAAAAAATCCAGAAAAATATAAACACTTGAATTGAAAATTAGGAGAATTGGTAAAAACAGTAAAAAAAAAAAAAAAAAAAAAAAAAAAGGTACAAAGTGTCAGGGGTTCTATGTGATCAAAGACTATCGGCCAGAATAAAAGAAAAGGTGTACAAGACAGTGGTGAGACCAGCGATGATGTTTGGACTAGAAACTGTTACAATGACAAAAAGACAGCAGGCAGAACTAGAGGTTGCAGAGATGAAGATGTTGAGGTTCTCTTTGGGAGTGACCAGGATGGAGAGGATCAGGAATGAGTCTATCAGAGGAACAGCACATGTTAGATGTTTTGGAGAGAAGGTCAGAGAAGCCAGACTGAGATGGTTTGGTCATGTACAGAGGAGGGATAGTGAATATATTGGTAGACGGATGCTGGAATTGGAGCTGCCAGGCAAGAGGTCTGGAGGAAGACCAAAGAGAAGATTTATGGACGTAGTGAGAGAAGATATGAAGGTAGTTGGTGTGAGAGAGGAGGATCCAGAGAATAGGGTTGGATGGAGAAAGCTGACTCGCTGTGGCGACACCTGAAGGGAAAAGCCGAAAGAAGAAGAAGAAGAGGTAAAAACAGTAAAAAAACAAGATTTTTTTTTTCAGAAAAAATAAAAACAAACTGAAAATTAAGAGAATTAGAAAAAAATAAAATAAAAAAAGATGCAAAATCTGGCAATATTTACTGTAAAAAAAAAAAATCACAAAAATAAGAAAAACAAATGATTACAACTGAAAAATATATACAAATCTAGAAGAAATATAAAAAACACAAAGAAAAAAAACTGAGAATGAAGAATTTCAAAAGCAGAAGAAAATCTACAATATAAAAATAGGAAGATAAAAAAATATATAAAAAAAATAACTGCAAATAATTCAAAAAAGAAAGAAAAATCTGTAAATGTAATTTTTAATTAAAAATTAAAAATAATTAAGACGGTTCGCACATTCCAGCCAGCACGTGCGCGAAATACGAGAACACACACACACACACACACACACACACACACACTGTGTGAGCTGTGACCGTCTGAAGAGGAGGAAGCAGATGGCCACGAGCAGCTGCTCCGCTTTAAATCGTCACGCAGCAAAATACCACCTTTACTTACTTTACTTTAATATTTTACTACTACTAGTACTAGTAGGAGTACTAGTATTACTCCTACTAGTTCTACCACTAAAGCGATTATCATAATAATGATGATTCGGATTTTTTGTTTGTTTTTACGATGCAAAGCTGAAATGCTGAAAATGCTGACAATGAAACGTGTTATGGATGTTCAGCATTTGCAATTTCATTACTTAAGAGGTGACACACACACACACACACACACACACACACACACACACACACACACTGTCGGAATATGAAATATGACGATTCGGCTGCTGCAAAACAAAAGGCGAATCCTGGCCCGACAACTTGGATTCCATCCCATAATACGTCATTTCCACGCCGCGGAGACCCGTTAAGCGGCCGCTCGCAGCTCATTGGTCCACACACCTGCCCGTCAAACGGAGCGTGACCTTCAGCCTGACCTTCACGGGCGGCGTGCGGTCCTCGGACGTTCCCCCTCGCTAATCGGAAATGCAAACAAAAATGGCCGCCGCGGTGCCGCTACCTGGAACGCGCCGGAACGTCCCAAAGCGTCACCACGGAAACGGGCCGCCTCGCCGCCGCCGTGCCGTGAACGGGGAAAACGGAGGTCCTCACCCCGCCATCACGATGAAGAAGTCCAGCCGGTTCCACGTGTCGCCGAGGTAACAGCGGCGGCCGAAGATCCCCAGGGCGACCATCTTCACCACCATCTCCATGGCGAAGAAGATGTAGATGAAGGCGTCGAAGGCCTGGGGGGCGGAGTCAGAGAGCGATGGTTAAGGGGCGGATCAGAGGGGGGCGGAGTCAGAAGATGGACAGAATGTTAAGGGGCGGAGTCAGAGAGGGACAGTAAGGGGCGGAGTCAGAGGGGGCGGAGCCAGAAGATGGCCAGTATGTTAGGGGGCGGAGTCAGAGGGGGCGGAGTCAGAAGATGGACAGAATGTTAAGGGGCGGAGTCAGAGAGGGGCGGTTAGGGGCGGGGTCAGAAGATGGCAAGAGTCATAGTGGGGGGCAGAGTCATAGGAAAACGGTCAAGGGGCGGAGTCAGGAGAACATCAGGGGGCGGAGTCAGAGAGGGATGGTTAAGGGGCGGATCAGAGGGGGGCGGAGTCAGAAGATGGCCAGACAGTGAGGGGGCGGAGTCAGAAGAAAAAAGGTCAGGAGCGGAGTCGGGGGGGGGCAGTTAGGGGCGGGGTCAGAGGAAACAGGTCAGGCGGTGGAGTCAGTGAGGGATGGTTAAGGGGCGGAGTCAGAGGGGGCAGAGTCAGAAGATGGCCAGTATGTTAGGGGGCGGAGTCAGAGTAAAAAGGTCAAGGGCGGAGCCAGAGACGGATGTTAAGGGGCGGAGTCAGAGGGGGCGGAGTCAGAAGATGGACAGAATGTTAAGGAGCGGAGTCAGAGAGGGACAGTTAGGGGCGGAGCCAGAAGATGGCCAGAGTCATAGTGGGGGGCAGAGTCATTGGAAGAGGGTCAAGGGGCGGAGTCAGAGGGGTGGAGTCTGTAGATGGCCAGAATGTTAGGGGACGGCGTCAGAGGAAAAAGGTCAAGGGGCGGAGTCAGAGAGGGTTGATGAGGGGCGGAGTCAGAAATTGGACAGCATATTGGGGGCGGAGTCAGAGGAAAAAGGTCAGGGGCGGAGTCACAGAGGCACGTATAGGGGCGGAGTCAGGAGAAAATCAGAGGGCGGAGTCATAGAGGGACGGTTCAGGGGCGGAGTCAGATGATAAAGGTCAGGGGGCGGACTCAGAGAAGGATGGCTAGTGGGCGGAGTCAGAAGATGGCCAGAATGTTAAGGGGCGGAGTCAGAGGAGAACAGTTTGGGGGCGGGATCAAAGGAAAATTAGGGGGCGGAGTCAGAGCGAGAAGGTCAGGAGATGACAATCAATCAATCTAGGCTGCAAGTCCAATGTGCTGCGTAGCGTCGGCGTTGGGGGCGGAGCTAAGCCCTGTTGTGAGCGAGGCGATGGGCGGCGCTTCACAGGGACGGGTCATCTGCGAGTGCAGTGACCCGGACGACACATCGAACACTCCTGCTCTTCCCGTCGGCACGGCGACGAGGCCTCGGCGCCATTTAAACCGGCAAATCCAGCGGCCGGGTTCTCTGAGAGTGGCGAATTGATTGCAGCGCCGCAGCCTGAATGGAGCCCGTGGATGTTTGCAGGAGAAATTCTATTAGGTCCAACCCCCCTCGGAGTATGATCAATCTGTGTGTGTGTGTGTGTGTGTGTGTGTGTGAGCGCGGGTAAATAAATAACACGGCATACGTGCAAACGCCGACGCATTCATATGCTGCACCCACTCACACCACCTCTGACACTAGCAGGTTGTCTGTTTTGTGTGTGTGTGTGTGTGTGTGTGTGTGTGTGTGTGTGTGTGTGGAGGACAGGGGGTGTGACAGGAGGCGGGAAAGGCGAGGCGGGTTTCGGTGACGCTTCCCTTCTGGCACCATGACTTCATTTTGACATTTTGTCAAAATAACATCACAAAGGGAAAGCTAACGGGATGCTAATTGCTATTAAACACAAGCAGCAAAGCGACGACGTTGATGTGGTTACGGCTTCCAGGATGACATCACATCTCTTTATCTACTTCCTGTCCAGCATTTCTTGGCAACTGTTATTGTTATTTTTATTATTATTATTGTTATTAGTCTCCGCCCCTTCCCATCGGCTAGCGGAGTGCTCCGCTAGCCATCGCTAATATGCTAACTCCTCTGAAGCAGCTTCACAAAACTTGAGATTGGGGCAAAGGGGGGATGAGCTGGCCCATCTCTTTACTTCAGATGTGTGTGTGTGTGTGTGTGTGTGTGTGTGTGTGTGTGTGTGTGTGTGTGTGTGTGTACCTTGAGGATCTGGCAGCGGTCTGAGGAGCAGTCGATGTTCTCGCAGGGTTGGTACATTCCAAGGGTCAAGCAGTTCAGCAGGATGACCATCATGCTGACGCGCTCGAACCAGGTGGGGACAGCGAGTGGGTTAAGGAGAACACACACACACACACACACACACACACACACACACACACACACACACCATGCACGACACGTGCAGGGCAACACCAAGCAATTGTGATGGTGATGGTGAACAGATTATAATCCCGACATGCTTCACCTTGCAGAGGCCAGTGTGGATAAAGATAGACTGTGAGTGGGTGCGCGCACACACACACACGCACACACACACACACATGAGACCTGGAACACGTGTAAACGCCCACTCATTGGCACACACACACACGTGTACATACAGGAAAACTACGGTTAGCTTCTCCGCCCACATTTGTCCAGGTAAATCAGCTGAGCAAGACGTCACAAACACTAGCTTTCACCTATGACTGGTTAGCATTAGCAATCCATTGGTTAGCATTCTATGGTTTAGCATTGTATTGCCATAAATTGTTTTGCGTTGCACTGTACAGATCAGCATTGTATGAATCGGACTATACTGGTTAGCATTGTACTGATTTGCATTACATTAGTTAGCACTGTATTGAGTAGCTTTGAATTGCTAAGCAGTGTGCTGAATAGCACTGTATTGTTTGGCATTGTTTTGTTAGCATTGCATTTATAGGAATTGTATTGCTATGCATTGTTTTGACAAGCTTTGAATTGTTTAGCATTGTAGGCTTTGCACTGAATGGATTGGCATTGTATTTGTTAGCATTGTATTAGTTCTGTATTGAACTGATTAGCATTGCATTGTGTTTGTTAGTATTGCGCTGATTTCCACTGTATGAGTTAACATTGTATTAATTTGTACTGTATGGGTTAGCTTTGTGTTGACTAGTATTGTATTACTTTGTAAACTGTATGGGTTAGCGTTGGATTGTTTAGCATTGTGATAATTTGTAAACTGTATGGGTTAGCATTGTATTGATTAGCATTGTATTGATTTGTATTGCATGGGTTAGCATTGTATTGATTAACATTGTATTAATTTGTAAACTGTATGGGTTAGCATTGTATTGATTAGCATTGTATAAATTTGTAAACTGTATGGGTTAGCATTGTATTGATTAGCATTGTATTAATTTGTAAACTGTATGGGTTAGCATTGTATTGATTAGCATTGTATAAATTTGTAAACTGTATGGGTTAGCGTTGGATTGATTAGCATTTCAATCAGTCACATTTTGCTTTCAGTTTCTTTTGTCTTTTTACGCTTCATAAAAGACATTAAATCATTAATCCTTTAGTTAATTGACTTTTAATTCCTTATTTGTCCCAGTTAGCGAAGCGGTGCTATTTTTAAACCTTGCCACGGTTCCTCGGGTTCCTGAGATTCTGCGTTTCCCGCCATCAAACGCGTTTCAGCCACCTCAGCGTTTTCCTCCCCCGAGGCGAGGCCTTCCTAATGAGGATGATGAGACTCCTCCCCCCATCCCCTCCCCTCCAGGCGGCGTCCCTGAACGCACCGCGGCCCGATCCGGACAGGAAACAGAAAAGCGGCGGCGTGTAAATCTGCGGCTCAGCGCTTTTTATTTTCATTTTACGGTCGGAGTAGCGATGATAGCCTGTGGGCGATTGCTGGCAGGGCTATCGGGTCGGCGGCGGCCCTGACGGCGTGCAACCGCCCGTCTCTTCACCTCTTGAAAGTCAATTAGCGCGGGATGCCTCCACCTTCCGCCGCTGCCCTGCAGCCGCCGCGAGCGCTAATCGCATTCGCGTTGGTCGGTAACCAACAAGCAAACAAAACAAAAACACTTTTAGCGCCTCTCCGTCGACTGCGGGCTCAGGAACGCAGTCCTGGGAACGGCGGTTTGTCAAGTTAAGCCCCGCCTCCTGAGGTTGACAGGCAGCATCAGCTTCCTGCTACAGGAAGTCAAGACAAACGGCCCCGTCTCCATGGTAACCAACAACGGCTCCCGCTGCACCGTAAGCTATTCTACAGAACCCGTGTGGTGTCTGAGACGTTGACAGGAAGTAGCTGCTCGCCACGGGCCGGCGGACACGACCCAACCAAGCCGGCGCCGCCGGTCAGCACGGGTCAGAGACCTGAGGTCGCCACGGCAACGAAAGAGCGAACCGTAAATATGATTGGGCGGCAGCTGGAGACACTGTCATCTGGTCCAAAGCGGCACCAGTTTGAGGTTTGGTTGAAAAAAAAAATATAACAACTGAACCTCTTAGAGGGCACTTCCTGTCAAAAAATGAAGCCAAAAGCAGTGACGGCGGCCATGTTTGCCCAAACAGGAAGTTGCTCTTTGACGCCATCCATCAAAAAGTAATCAAATTGATTGATAATTGAAAAAAAAACAAAAAAAACTTTTGTCTCCATCTTCCTCTTTTTCTTCATCCCTGCCAGGTTCTTTCTCTTTCTTGAAATTTTCATCTTGTGTGTGTATGTGTGTGTGTGTGTGTGTGTGTGTGTGTGTGATAGGAGTAAATGTCACGGGATATCGCAGTCTCGCTTCACGGCCTCTCGTATCAGCTGCTCTTTTCCATAACCTGTCAGGTCAGGGGTGTGTGCGCGCATTCACATATGCACACACACACACATGCACACCGGCGTGCACACAACACACACAAAACACACACACACACCTGGAAAACAACAGTCAATCATCAGTACCAATGAATCCATCGCTAACGCTAACGACCTGGTGTTTTTCCATCCTACCCCTTCCAGTGCAATCAAACCCGAGTCCCGGTCGAACCCCCGACCCCCCAAAAACGGTGGTTGCCGGGGGTTACGAGGTGAGACGATGGAAACAACATTGTCTTTGGAGGGGGAGGATGCTTGGGAAGAAATTTTTTGGGTAAAAAAGTAAATAATAAAGATTCAACTTCACCCCTCAAGGTGAAAAAAAAAAAAAAAAATACAATGAAAAATAATTTAAGATATTTTCAAAAATATATATCTATATAAATAAAATAGAATAAAATATGATTTACCACTTACAACCCATCACAGAGCCAAATTAAACAAAAAAGGGTATTAAAATGAATATATATACTGTTTGTGGGTCTTAAAAAATGCGTTTCCCAAATCTCTGGCACAACATAGTTGAATAATAATGATAATAATAAGATAATGATAATAATAATAATAATACTAAAAACTTTTTTGTGACGGAGTGGCCTTGGGTGACCCCCCCCAGAGGAAAAAAATGGTATATATAGATATATAGATATATATATTATATAAATATATGAATCAATCACGGGACTCCTTGAGAGACAGGCATGGCCCTGTTGCCGTGGCAACCGGCACTCGGGGGGGTTGAAAAGGAAAGTCTCGGTATCAGGAGGCTTGTAGACGAACCATATGTTCGTGCCGCGTTCGGGTTCCAGAGCTTTCCTCGCGGAAACGAGGCGCCGCACCGACCCGGGAAAAAATGGCGCCCAACAATCACATCTGTGGCGGCGGCGTGCGCAACCCTGAGAGGTCATGGATGTTTGGCGTCCTCGCCGAGACGCGTGATTGGCCGGGATCGTGAGGGGTCGGGTTCACCGGTGCGCTACGGATGTTTCCGGGATCATTATTTCCCGGCTGGGACGAACCGGGCGCATCAATATTCATGTCATTAACCTGTGCGCGCACCTGTGTGTGTGCTTGCGTGTGTGTGTGTGTGTGTGTGTGTGTCATCTTTGGTGACAAGTGAAGGTGGAACAAGATGTTTCCTAAATTGAGACAATGATCCGAGGCCGGCGAGACACTAGTAAACAAACAAGCGCTCATCCTTGGCAAGCGCAAATCGCTGTCGCCGTGGCAACGGCACAGCGAGACAGCCCGAGTTGCCGATGGCGACCGCCGGTCCGTAGGCCTGCAGCGCATTAACCTGCAGTACCACCTGCGGCCACCGGGGGCAGCACTAGAAACAACATCGGTGCTAACTTCAACTTGCAAAGAAAAGACTGTTTGAAACAATGCGCTCACACACACACACACACACACACACACACACACGCATGCACGAATCCAGTTGGGGGTTCGGACCCCCCCCCCCCCCCCCGCCTCGGATACATCTCCATGACGACGTACCCGGGGGAGGCTAAAGGCGAGGGGATGAAAGGGCCGGCGGTCCAGACGGAAAGGAATAAAAGACGCGTGGACCGCCCTCACGTGCGCTGACCCGCTGGGCTCATTATGGGATGTCAGGTTTCTGCAGAGGCCCGGGTCGCTGCGCTCGCCAGCTCTCCGCGGGGTTCGGTCTGTTACTGTGGCAGCTCGCCAGTCGGCGGCGAGCTGATGCTAACGAGTATTGGCAGCTAGCAGCGGGGCGACAGGCGGCTGGGGGGGCAATTCCAGGTACGCTAAGGCGCCATTTTACCTTCCATGATTGGCGGCTCAAACTGGACCGGCCAATGGCTGCTCGATGATTGAACAGCAGGGGGCGGAGCCTGAGTCACAGTCGTGGTGCGTTTAATGACCTCCGGGAATAACTCAGACATGTTCGTATTCATTTTGGTTAATAAAAATTTATATTGGTGAAAAGTATAAGATTATATTTATACACTTCAGATTTTATTTTATTTATTTTTTACAAAGCTGGTCTTGTCCTTGTGTGTTTTGCTAATTAAAAAAAAAAAAGTGTTGAAATTGTAATTGTTAATATACTCTATGAGGAGGCATTCAGGTGAGGCTGGGAAAAAACTATGTCTGTGCAGTTTTTATTTTTTATTTTTTTTTACTCCAAACCTGAAATCGAACGTGCCGTTTCCGCAAAACATCAAATGCTGATTTAGTGCATCGACTGGGATTATATTTAATTTTATCTAGTTTACTTTAATCTTATTTAATGGATTTTCACTAGTAGGGTTGACAGCTGAGATAAAGGATATAAAGATTATATAAAAAAAAATAAAAATAAATAAATATATGTAGTAAATGAGAAAATACAATAAAAAAATACAAATACAGAAAATACAAATAAAAAATTCAAAAAAATAGAATAAAATAAGGTGATGAATCTTCCCGTGCCCCCCTCCCTCGGCACTTACGATGAGGAACGGCCAAAAATAACTATTGATCTGAAAGGCGAACTATTGATCGCTCCTCTCAAAGCGGCGAGGCTCCGAGGTGAGAACGCGCTAATGCTGTCGACACGCGCAAAAACGAAACGACGGCGTGGATTACGACGGGTTCAGGAACCGCAAACGCGCCGCCGGGTGAAACTTTCAAGGTGAAAGTCCAGGGAGACGGGATCTCATCTCCGTCACCTGCTCAGATTTCACTCAGATTTCACTCTTGTTTTCCCTTAAATTCACCTTAATCGAGAGCTAATCTGGATTAGCGACGCTTGCCGCATCCGCTACATCAGATCAGGACCAGAATGTCTGTTAAACACACGGCAGGCGACAGGCTAAGGGCTAACAGCTGGAAGCTAAGGGCTAATAGCTAAAGGCTAAGTGCTAAAGGCTAATTATTAGATGAACAGGCGGGGCTTTGACGCTCCACCAGCATGATAATCTATTTCGGTTTTATTCCGACGTGTTTCGGCGACATAATCCCAAATTATGTAACAATTTCTCCTTTATGCGGATTTGAGGCCAAATCCTTACTAATTATCATATCATTTCTAATAAAAATCCTCCTCAAAAAGCTCCTAGAAACACATGAAATTTGCAAACGTAATCCTGAAAGATTAAACTACTAAATGAATAAGTGAGGAATGACATTGTTTTGCCTGGAAGTCAGAACTTACAAGGAGAGAAACAGCAGGCAGCCTGTTATCACAGTTATCACTATATTATTATTGTGTTATTAGAGTTATTACTGTGTTATTACTGTGTTATTAGAGTTATTACTGTGTTATTACTGTGTTATTAGAGTTATTACTGTGTTATTACTATGTAATAAGCCCAAGCATTACAGTTGCGCCCAAAGCTTTTGGTTTGGCTTCACGCAGCAGCGGTTCTCCCTCCTTCCCTCTCCCACTCTGTCGCTCCAGAATAGACATTTAATAACAGCAGCGTTGGGCTTCAATGGCCGCCACACACACACGTAAACAAACACACTCACTCACAGCGTTCCTCGACACTCGCGGATGCCTGAGCATTGAGAGGTGTGTGAGACGCACACACACACACACACACACACACACATACAGGGCAGGGGTTTCCTCTGGGCAGAGGTAAAAAAAATAAATAAAATAAAAATGACGAAGGGCTTAATCCCATTAAATTATTAATCCAGATTTACTGAAGCTAACAGCCGCCGCCAAACATCCTAGCGCACGTCGGACGGGCCTCTTCGGAAAGATCTCGAGCGGTTCCTGAATGCAGCATTCTCCACTCTGACAGGTCAGCACACGATATTAGCATAATAATTAAGGGCTACATTAGCATGATGATTAATACAGGCATTAGCATAAGCGCTACGCCGGGGGGGAAAGCAGCTTAAGAAACGCTAATTACGCCCAAAAGACAAAAGCCAGGAAGATGAGATGTCTTATTTTGATGTTTTGACGGGGGGGGGGGGGGCTCAACGGGGGAGATGATCTGTCACTCATCCCCCCCCCGCCCCGCTTTTCAAATGGTAGAACCCGACTCGAGTCGACGCCGATTAGAATGAAGACGTCCGTAAACACATCACTTCCCCTGACGGGGTGACAAGTGAACGCATCCCCGAGGTCTCATTGAGCGTTTTCAGGAAATCAGATCGATGGATTTGATTGGATGGAGGCGGGGCGTTGAGGGGAATCCCGGGAAGTGGATCAGGATCTCGTTTGGGGTGATTGACGGGCCGTCTCGCAGATCGCGCCCTCGAAACTCTGATTTTTTCGCTTCATCCGACCCGTTTCTGGTGCCGCAAAAAAAAAATGAAGAGGTCAGTAAACGCCTCGTCCCGCCTGACTGATGGCCGCCCGGCGCCGTGACATAAATCTCCATCTATTGCTGCTAGCCGATGAAATGCGCCCCGACTTTTCGGTGAAATATGTCCGCCGCCGTTAGTCCGTCACGGATCGGATCCGTGGATTCGGAAGGAGCTGCCGCGCCTGAGCAGGTGAGATAAGGATCGCCGTCGGCTCCCGATTCGCCCGGCGTGACACCGAGATACGCATCGGAGCGCTCCGACATCAACGGGCGCCGCGTTCCACCCCGCGGCTGACGGGAAGGTACGGGTTTCCGTGCAGACACCGGTCTACCGCGCCCAAGATGAGCCGCGAAATCGGTTTTGTCACCGTTTGCTGACGACTTGCTGGTGCTACGTCATACAGTTACCGTGGTTACCGAAGTTTGCCGTCGTACCCTCGCTGGGGGGAACCTTCTGAGAGGAGGAGGGAGCTTCAAGAGGAAGGCGAGGAGGGGAAAGAGAATCAGAGGGTGCTCATTGCAGGGGGGAGATTAATGGCATACAAGTCCTGCACCGCCGGATCATCGGACACGACGCCGGGCTCTCCATCCGTACAAACTGTTTAAATACTTCTTAATTGGCTTGTCCTTTGCCCTGAAAGTACTTCATGCTCCTGCAGAAGTACTCCTACCTGGGACGTCCGGCTGCTGATTGGTCTGAACTCCCGGCCGCGAAAATAACACCTCCTCCGGGGCATTTTCCACTTTGAAAAAGGAGGCGCTACGATGCTAATTGCCAGCGCGGGGCCGACTCCGGCGCCGGAGGCTCATGATCTTGGAAGGCGGGGTTACACTCCACGGAGGCTGAAGTCCAGGAAAGGCTGGAAACGGAGAGACAAAAGCAAGGAACTTCTGGCAACTCACAAAAGGCTACATTGTGTTAGCATGACGTGCTAACAGCTGCCTCTCGAAACAGCTCTCAAAACTTGTCACGTGGGGATCCGCAGACGAAACAGCAGGCGACCATTAGGTTTTTTTTTTTCAAGATGGCCAAACGCCACTAGGTTTGGAGCCACAACCAATCAGAATCCTTCGAAATAAAACCCCCACCGTGTCATTTTCGGGTTCTCGCGTGGAGCCGTCAATGCTCTCATTCAGTTTGGCTAACGTGACGTCGCCTTCTGCCGCGAACAGATTAGCGTCCAAAATTAGCACAAAATTAGCAAAAGAAAAGAAATCTCAAGGGATTTGGCAGGAAGAGGTTCGAACCAAAATAATCGATAAAACACGTTTGATTAGCGCGCAGCCTGCCGCTCTTATTTTTACCCGACACACACACACACTCGCACACACACACACACACACACACACATATCTGCTTTCTGGGAGAGTTCAGCCTGCCGTGATGCACAAGGGGTAATTTCACCCAAAAGCTGTTCTCACAGGGAGAGCAAGGTCAACACTACGAGCTATGTCGCAGGGCTAGCGGCTCAATGCTAGGCTAACTTCCTACAGCATCTCAGGGCTCAGAGGAGCCGACACGCGAGCGCTGCCGACATTAGCAACCGTAGCGTAAGCGTGTGAATGACGGGGTGAATGGTCATATATGACATGTATGCAGCCGTATGCAGCCCTGTGATTGGTCCAGGGCGAACCCCGCCTCTCGGCCAATCACAGCGTGTATCGTCTCACGCCGATGAATGAGCGAGCGAATGAATAAACCTATTAAACGACAAAATGCGAACGAGAGGGTGAACGCTTGAATGTCTCCAGAGGGTCGGAACACAATGATTGGTCGCATTTTTGTTTTCAAATACTTTCTTTAGATTTAGGAGGCGTTCGCTTTCGCTTCCCGGGCGTTTCTACGGCAACGGTGCGATAAATCCGCCTCCCGCCGCCCCGCATCCGTCGGAGAAACCGCCGCGACCCGAGAAGACGGATGGCGCCGGGGTTTCTGCCCGTCAGAGCGAGCGTTTAAATCAGCGGCCTCTTATTATCCGTCGGCCAAGGAGCAGATAAACAATTTCACCTGCTCTTGTGCACGCCCGACGGACACACACACACACACACACACACACACACACACACCTACTCTAAACTTTCAGCCTCCTGACCCTGCAGGTTCACGGAGCCGCGACGGCGTCGGGCTTCAATCCCGACAGGCCAGATGGCTCGTTCCATAGTACCATCCGGGGGGGGGCAGGAACTGGACCGGCGACGGGACGAACCATCTGTGAGTCACCAGCGGAAACGGGGAAAAAAAAAAAAAGACATAAAAAAAAAAAAAAAAGAGGCGCCTTCCTCGCTGACGCTCGAAGAAATCCCATCCCATTCAACTAGCGAGCGTTAGCCCGATTGGCTGGAGCAAGTGTTTCCGTGGAAACAGACGAACCCCCTCACCCCAAGGACTCGTGCACTACAACGCGGCGGCCCGTTCATCGAAGATCATTGACCTCGGTCGCGCCATCAAAACCAGGATCTCCTGGGACCCCAAGAAGAACTCCTGGGAACCATCGGGAGCATCAACCAGGCTTTTGGTGTGACTTCTTAGTTTCCGTACACCGGGGTTTTGGGACTGACGTTCTAAAACTACAACTGGACTCTTGGCAAGATGGCGTCCAGATGGGAGTCGTCCCCGGAACTCTTGTAAGAACATGGAATCAGAGCAAGGAAGCCATGTAGCTCTTAAATTTTCGGCAATGTGTCCAGTGGGAGTTGCCCCTGGAACTCAGGGGAGAGACGGAGCAAAAAAGCCGAGTAGCTCCAAACCCTCGAGAAAAGGCGAGGTGTTCAGGGACGGTGGTAAAGTTGGACAGCATCGAGGACCTCCTAAGGGTTCTCAAATTCTGGTAACGGCACCCCGGGTGGAACGTGAGATACTGCTGGGAGCCAAGGAATGCTTCCACAGAGCATACAAGTACTCCCTCACATGGCGCCTTGGTTTGGCCCTGCGTTGTACTTCACTCAGAGGAAATACCGGGTCACACCAAGTGGTAAAAGCCCTACAGACGCTGGGATCGGAGGCCGGCGCCCGACGTGCGCGCCCACCTGTGCACGAATGGCGCCCACAGCACGAGCATGGTAAAGGATATGGACTGGACACCATGCGGATGCACCAGCTGCGGGGGCAGGTGGTCTGCTTCAGGCAGAAGAACACCACGGGTACGAGCTCAGGATAGGGGACGACCAGCACGCTGGTGCTGCTGCTGCCGTCGTCCTCGTCTTCGTCCTCCTCGCACTCCTCCTCCTCTTCCAACTGCTCCTCCTCGATGATGCGCTCGTCTTCGTCTTCGTCCTTGGCCCGACGGAGGCGGTACGGCGAGGCCCCGCGGGGGGAGGAAGCGGCCACGATGTCGTCGCCTCCGCCCTCGGCCGTCGTATCCCCGGAGATCCTCGCCGCCGCCGCCGGCCGCCCGCCGGCCGATATTGCTCCGACGCCGAGGCCCTCCTCCTCCTCGCTCGTCATGGCAACGCAGCAGTCTGCAGGGGGTTAAAAAGTAAAAAAAAAATAAAGAGTTAAAGCTCGGCTTCAGGGAGGAAGATCGCCAGACTTCTACGGCCTGCAGCTGGATGAACGCCTTCAGAGTCCGAGTTAGTTGTCTGGAGGCCCTCGGTCCGCTAGCCTCCTGCTGCATCCCATAATAATCCCCGGGACACGTCACATCCTACAAAGTCCCCGATTTAAGCTCAAACTTTTTAAAAATGAGTATTATGTAATAACACATACATACTCATGTAATAACACATGCATAATCATGTCATAACACATACAATCATGTAATAACACATATAATCATGTAATGACACATATAGTCATGTAATAACACATATATAATCATGTAATAACACATACATAATCATGTCAAAACACATACAATCATGTAATAACACATGTAATGACACATATAATCATGTAATAACACATATAATCATGTAATAACACATAATGTCATAAGGTGTTTTTTAAAACATCCCTGTTGGTCATGTGACCTTAGCTTTGCCATCAAAAGCAACAACAGCAAAAACAAGATGCAAATCAGGGATTATTGATGGCCGGGATTATCGATGCGGAAGTGACAAGTAGCAATTTATTCTGAAAGGCTGAAAAGAAGCGGCGCCCTCCTCATTTCCCCTGCATGCACGGGCGCACGGATAATCTGAGATTACCCCGGGATTAGCCAAATCTGGATCAGTCACCGGGATTTTTATTCCAATGTTTCCCCTAATAAACTGGATTTAATTCCAGATTATTCCTCGGCGTCTTGTAGTTGCACCTTCCGGGAGCACCCGGGAGCCATAATCCCAATCCCATTGGTGCTAAATGCTAATCCACGTTAAATAACGGCGACTGAAAGCGCGGAAGGAGGAGGAAGAGGAGGGTTAATAATCATCACTCCATCCTTCTGGAGATGAGAGGTGGCGCTTTTCAGAAATAGGACAAATAAGGAAGAAATAATTAGCGATTGCTAGCTGATGCTAATGCTAATGCTACGCATTAGGGAGGACGACTCATTTCCTGCTGGTCGTCCGCGGCGACCAGGCTATAAATGCCCCCCCGACAGCATCGAAGATTAACGGCACCTGTCCTGGGGGGGGGGCTGACCTTTGCTCAACGCTACTCCGTGATTGGCTGGGAGTGGGCGACGGGGGGCATCAATCAGCTAATGCACCGAGGCACGCACGCCACGTGCACGCTCTCACACGGACTTCTCAAGCCTTTGCCAGCGAGCTAATTTGATTGGCCGGCTCGTGCGGCGCTCCTCGCACCCCGTCTCCGCTTCATTTCCCACCCGTCACTTCCTGTGGCCGTTACCACGGCGACCCTACATCTCCTGCGTGATGAGGAGGCACCGGATCATTCGAGTATAATGTCTTTTTTTTTTTTTTTTTTTGCAAGAAAAACTATTTATACGGCATATTTGGCTCAGGTGGCGCTGGACGCCGTCTCATCATGAAACAGGTTACTGGTCTGATTCGACCAGCCGGGAGCGTGTGTGTGTGTGTGTGTGTGTGTGTGTGTGTGAGATTAAAAAGTATTTAGTGGAATTGCGTTCTATCAGATGAGGAGGAAAAGCAGAAAGAAGCGGCGGGTGATTAATGGCGTTGTGTAACGGAGCCTGTATGACGCGGTAAAAAGACGAGGACGGCGAAGAAGAGGCCCGTTCGCCGCCTCCGACGCTCAAAACCAGCCGGAGCCGCGCGATCGATGAGCCGCCGTCTGAGACGACCGTCGGGACGAACAGCACTCAGATGCTGCTTTAAATGAATGAATGAATGGGTGCACGACTCTATATACATGTGAATGAATGAATGAATGAATGGGTGCACGTCTCTATATGACATGTGAATGAATGAATGTATGAACAAATGAATGAAAAAATGGATGCACATCTTAATGTGACATATGAATTAATGAATGAATGAGTGCGCATCTCTATATGACATATGAATGAATGAACAAATTCATTAATGAATGTGTGCACGTCTTTCTGTGACATGTGAATGAATTAATGGGTGCATGTCTCGACATGACATATGAATGAATGAATTAATGAATGGGTGCACATCTTAATGTGACATATGAATTAATGAATCAATCAATGAAAGAATGAAAGAATGAATGAATGGATGAATGAATGAAAGAATGGGTGCATGTCTTAATGTGACATATGAATGAATGGATGAATGAATGAAAACAATAATGAATGGGTGCACGTCTTAATGTGACATATGAATGAATGAATGAATGGATGTCTTAATGTGACATATGAATGAATGGGTGCACATCTCTATAAACATTTGAATGAATGAATGAATGAATGGGTGCACGACTCTATATGACATATGAATGAATAAACAAATGAATGAATTAATGAATGAATGAGTGCACCTGTGTATGACATATGAATGAATGAAAACATTAATTAATGAATGGGTGCACGTCTTTATGTGACAAGTGAATGAATGGGTGAATGGGTGCATGTCTCGACATGACATATGAATGAATGAATGAATGGGTGCATATCTTAATGGGAAATATGAGTGAATGAATGAATGAATGTCTTAATGTGACATATGAATGAATGGATGAATGAATGAAAACAATAATGAATGGGTGCATGTCTTAATGTGACATATGAATGAATGAATGAATGAATGTCTTAATGTGACATATGAATGAATGGGTGCACATCTCTATAAACATTTGAATGAATGAATGAATGAATGGGTGCACGACTCTATATGACATATGAATGAATAAACAAATGAATGAATTAATGAATGAATGAGTGCACCTGTATATGACATATGAATGAATGAAAACATTAATTAATGAATGGGTGCACGTCTTTATGTGACAAGTGAATGAATGGGTGAATGGGTGCATGTCTCGACATGACATATGAATGAATGAATGAATGAATGGGTGCACATCTTAATGGGAAATATGAGTGAATGAATGAATGTCTTAATGTGACATATGAATGAATGAATGAATGGGTGCACATCTCTATAAACATTTGAATGAATGAATGAATGAATGGGTGCATGTCTCTATATGACATATGAATGAGTGAGTGAATGAATGACAAATAAATGGATGGCTGTTTCTGTATGACAAGTGAATGAGAGGGTGAATGGTTGGATGCTGAGCTATGTGAGTGAAAGAATGAATGAGTGAATGGTTGTGCGTCACTATGCCACATGAATGAGTGAATGTCGACGTGAAAAGTGAATTCCAGTGAACGGTTGAATGTCCTTGTATGACATACGAATGAATGAGTGAATGGTTGCACGTCTATGTGAGTGTTGCTCTAGGACAAATAAATAAATGAATGAGTGTCGAGTTTTTCATGGCGTTTGCAAACACTCCCATCGCGCACGAGCGCCAGCACTGTCAAAGTAATAGATTACTCTCCGCTCACTGTCTGCAAACACATCCTTGTTTGTTTTATTAATTTGTTGTTGTTGTTGTTTGGGCCTGTAACTGATGGCGGTGCGCTCAGGCATTATAAAAATAACAATGAAAAAATAAGAACATGAAAGAAAATTATAACTATAGAGTACATATATATATATGTATGTATATATAAAAGGGAAAAACATATATAAATATATAAAATATCTTCTGTGACAACGTTTTGGCCTCCAGGAAATTTCCGCGTCTCAAAAAATACATAAAACCTGAATTCTGCAAGCGCTCACACACACACACACACACACACAAACACACACACTTTCCGCCGTTACACACACTTCCCCCCGACGGGCGTTGTGCACGTGCACGCCGGAGCGCAGGGAATCCAATTTGTCGCGCCTCGCTCCGCTCCAGAGCCGGTCCCTCTTCATCTCCCCTTACAAAGAGGCGCGAGCAGTTCGGGGACCTGCGCTCGCGCCAAGGAAAACAAAGTACTTTTACCTACTTTTACCTGCAGGGGAATGTGTAAGTACACAGAAGTACTGGTCGGGGTTAGTAACGTCCCAGCCACCTGTTTGACAACAAACAGAGGATGCCTCATTTGCATACGGGGCCAGGGAAGGGGGCGGAGCCTATCCCAGCTGACTGGCAGCGAGAGGCGGGGTTTAACCTGTCAATCAAAGAGGCGTCCAATCCTTCTCTTATTCACACCGACAGACAAGGAACTGCTCGATAAACTGTCACACACGCGTCCCGTCACTTGGCCAATCGCGCGGTCAACATAAAGTCATGTGACCAAAAACCTGGAATAAACGATTCAGTAAGAAACGGGGGTAATGAATGTAGTATCTAATTGGGGAGATAAAGAAAAAAAAATTGTTCACACACAAATACACACACACACACACACACACAAACAAAACTGATAAACAAGGTCACCTGGCTGTTTTCGGCCAATCACATGATCAACATAGAGTCACGTGACCAACCACCTGGAATAAACAATTCAGTAAGAAACAGGGGGGCAAATAGTGAATGTAGTATCTTATTGGGGAAATAGAGAAAAAAATGTGTTCACACACACACACACACACACACACACACACACAAAAACAGATAAACAAGGTCACCTGGCTGTTTTTGGCCAATCACACGGTCACCAACTGGAATAAACCATTATGTAAGAAACGGGGGGATCAAAACAAAAAATTGTGAAATAAACTTAGAATTGTATTGAGGAAATAGAGAAAAGACAGTTTTCACACACACACACACACACATACATACACTGATAAGGTCACCTGGCAGTTCTCGGCCAATCACACGGTCGACATAGTCACGTGACCAACCTGCGGTCATTAACTGGAATAAACATTTTTGTAAGAAACGTCTGAAAATCAAAAATGTTAAAGTAAATGCAAATCTCTTGGTGAGAAAAAAAGAATCCATGTTCACACACACACACACACACACACACACACACACACACACACACACGAAAAACAATAAACAAGGTCACCTGGCTGTTTTCGGCCAATCACAAGATCAACATAGAGTCACGTGACCAACCACCTGGAATAAACGATTCAGTAAGAAACAGGGGGGCAAGCAGTGAATGTAGTATCTTATCGGGGAAAAAGAGAAAAAAATGTGTTCACACACACACACACACACACAAACACACACACACACAAAAACAGATAAACAAGGTCACCTGGCTGTTTTCGGCCAATCACACGGTCACCAACTGAAACGTAACCGTTCTGGAATAAACTATTATGTTAGAAACGGGGGGATCAAAACAAAAAATTGTGAAATAAATTTAGAATTGTATTGAGGAAATAGAGAAAAGACAGTTTTTTCACACAAACACACACACACACACACACACACAAAACGATAAGGTCACCTGGCTGTGACATAGAGTCACGTGACCAACCTGCGGTCATCAACTGGAATAAACCATTTAGTAAGAAACGGCTGAAAAACGAAAATGTTAAAATAATTCCAAATCTCTTGGTGAGAAAAAAAAAATCATGTTCACACACACACAAGAACCGATGAACAAGGTCACCTGGCTGTTTTCGGCCAATCACAAGGTTGCCAACTGAACTATAAGAGTTCTGGAATAAACCATTATGTAAGAAATGGGGGGGGTAAAAAAAAAATTGTGAAATAAACTCAGACTTGTATTGAGGAAATAGGGAAAAGATAGTTTTCACACACACACACACACACACACACACACACACAAAACGATAAGGTCACCTGGCTGTGACATAGAGTCACATGACCAACCTGCGGTCATCAACTGGAATAAACCATTATGTAAGAAATGGGGGGGGTAAAACAAAGAATTGTGAAATAAACTTAGAATTGTATTGAGGAAATAGAGAAAAGACAGTTTTCACACACACACACACACACACACACACACACACACACACACACACACACACACAAACACAAATATGCATGCGCATAACACGGCAAAACAAAAACTGGACGTGAAGCTGTGAGCCTCCACAATTAACACGGTTACCACAGAGACAACGGTCGCCGGTCGGTTGCCCCCGACGATGAACGGCGAGCAACGTGATTGGCGGCGGGTTCGAGGGCGACGGTCGACCGGCCGGAGCTGAAAGAGTTCTAATTAAAAGGAACACGTGCACGGCTGGCGTGCGCATTCAGGGACCAACGCCACAGAAGGGAAAAGCATTCGGACACCCACAGAAACTTCTGGAAGGCTTTAGTTTTGAATTTATGGGGATTAAACCAGAGCTTCCAATCCAGTGGGAGGGTTGTTTTCACCCGTGTGTGTGTGTGTGTGTGTGTGTGTGTGTGTGTGAGTTCACACTCACTGATCTGGAGGAAGATGGAAGATGAAAAAGACCATAAAACCGATCCCCGTTGTCGCACCGTCTCACACACTCACACAGCTGAGGACATTTGTGCGCGTGTGTGTGTGTGTGTGTGTGTGCACGTGTGTGTGTGTGTGTGTGTGTGTGTGTGTGAATTCACGATCGCTGGTCGAGAGGAGGAAGTCGGGCACGAAGAGGAAGATAATAAAAAAGCCCATTATACTGATCCTCGTCAGTCGCACACACTCAGCTGAGGAGTGTGTGTGTGTGTGTGTGTGTGTGTGTGTGTGTGACTTCACCATTGCTGATGAAGAGGAGGAGGTTGGGATGAAGAGGCAAATAAAAAAAAGCCCATAATACCAATCCACGTCAGTCGTACCGTCACACACCTTGTGTGTGTGTGTGAGTGTTTTTGTGTGCGTGTGTGTTTGCGCACATGTGTGTGTGTAAATGGAGGACGCTGGGATGAAGAGGCAGCTCAAAACCATTTATACAATCGACCCTTGTAAGTGGCACGGCCACACACACGCCCAGTGGAAGTGTGTGTGCGTGCATGCGCGCCGTGCGTGTGTGTGGGAGTTCACCATCGCTGATCCAACGGAGGAAGTTGGGAAGAAGAGGCAGATATAAAAAAAGCCCATTATACCGATCCTTGGCAGTTTCACACACACACACACACATTTATTTGTGTGTGTGTGTGTGTGTGTGTGTGTGTTGGGATGCTAACTAATCCATGCTGTCGTCTCCACCCACCCTCAATCCGCCGCCCCAAAACCTCAGGCTCGTCAATCCGACAGCCGATGGCGTCCCCCCGTAATAGGATTGCACGAAATACGTGCACGTGCGCAAGCGTCAATGCGGCGGCGGCGGCGGCGGCGGCGTGTCGTGGTTATCCGCCGCCGTCGGAGCAGAAGAGCCGCATCAGCAGAAGTGGAAAAAAAAGAAATAAAGCTTCGAAGCACAAAGAGGCCGGAGGGGGGGGTCGACAATGGAACGGTCCATCTTACAGTCCCCAATACGGAACGTACCACTTCGTCGTCTCATAAAGAAGCGGGGTTCTCTTTCCGATCGATTATTGGTATCGATTTGGATTGCAAGTCTCTCTGATCCTCCTGCGTTCAGCGGCCGGCTGTCAATCAAGCGATTTAGGCCCCGCCCACTTTTGGGGAACATCTCTATCACAGAGTTTTGACAGCTGTGATTGGAGGCCGGAGAACACGGGGACTCGTCACATTGATTGACAGGTTGTCAATCAATGTGACGGGTCCAGGGGTCGTCCAGGGGTCGTCCAGGGGTCGTCCAGGGGTCGTCACGGCAATCGGAAGGTCCGTTTGCGACCGGGTTATTACGCCGTAAAAGCGCTGCGCTCGATAGGAAGGGCAGCGGAGGGTCGGATGGGGGTGGACACCGGTTGTCATAGCAACGGGGCGTAACTAAGATGGGTCCGCGGAGATCGGCCGATCGATGAGGGGCCGCCCCTGCGGGAGCCATTCGTCAACACGGGGGTTTTAGCCGAGGGGTTTTAAGGGGGCAAAGGTCGCGAGGGGAAGGAAAGGCGAGCCTGGGGCGACCTCTGGAGAAGCACTCCACGTTCCACCGCCAGCTCAGAGAAGACGACATTTTTTTGAAGGGCTAGGAGGGCTAGCGTTAGCAAGATGACAAAAATAAAACGTGCTAGCCTAGCGCTAAACTGGCTTTCACCTGCACTATGACTTGCCACAGCAGCTACTTCCTGCGAGCAGATTACAGTGGTATCACAAATAAAAACCATTGGCTTCTTGTCCCATCAAACCTTCCATCAATGTCTCTGCTGGACACCTTATCGCCGTAGTACTTCCATCGCCAACAGTACTTCCAGTGCAAGAACTACTTCTAGTGACAGCAGTACCTGGAGTGCCAGTTCTAACGTATTTTCTGGACTATAGAGCGCACCTGTAAATAAGCCGCATCCGCTCTCTTATAAAAAAAAAGTAAAAAAAAATATATATACAAGCCACACTGGGCTATAAGCCGCAGATATCTATGTTGAAAAGAAAAAAATTTTCAAGTTCAGGCCACCTGCTTTTATGTCCTCTGAAAGCTTTTTTCGACTTTTGGCATTGCATGAGCAATGTCCAGGTTTCCAGGTTTCCTTCCTGGATAGCAAGCTGGATGGCCTTCAACTTAAAACTTGCATCATACGAGCTTCTTCTTGTGGTTTCCATGATGAAGGGGCGAGGATTTGAAAATAAGTACCAGTTAGTAATTTGTCATGCGTGTTCTATCTGCTTTTTATCTGCTCTTTCTGCTATTCCTCTTTGCATTGATTTATACGTCTTGATTTGGATTCTACTTCCGCCCCCTAGCGATGGAAGAAAAATCCACAGAATAGCCACACTTTTGTATACACCGCATGGTTCAAAACCTAGGAAAAAAGTAGCGGCTTATAGTCCAGAAAATACGGTACTTCTAGTGACACCACTACCTGTAATGCCAGCGGTACTTCCACTGACAGCACTACTTCTAGTAACAGCAGTACTTCTAGTGATGGCACTACTTCTAGTACAAGCAGTACTACTTCTGGTGCTACTTCTAGTAGCAGCAGTACCTGTAGTTGCAGAACTACTTCTGGTGACAGCAATACTTTGAGTACGAGCAGTACTTCTAGTGACAGCACTACTTCTAGTGACAGCACTACTTCAAGTGACAGCAGTACTTCGAGTAAGAGGACTACTTCTAGTGACAGCACTACTTCAAGTGACAGCAGTACTTTGAGTAAGAGGAGTATTTCTTGTGACAGCACTACTTCAAGTGACAGCAGTACTTTGAGTACGAGCAGTACTTCTAGTGACAGCCCTACTTCAAGTGACAGTAGTACTTCGAGTAAGAGGAGTACTTCTAGTGACAGCACTACTTCTAGTAACAGCAGTACTTCTAGTGATGGCACTACTTCTAGTACAAGCAGTACTACTTCTGGTGCTACTTCTAGTAGCAGCAGTACCTGTAGTTGCAGAACTACTTCTGGTGACAGCAATACTTTGAGTACGAGCAGTACTTCTAGTGACAGCACTACTTCTAGTGACAGCACTACTTCAAGTGACAGCAGTACTTCGAGTAAGAGGACTACTTCTAGTGACAGCACTACTTCAAGTGACAGCAGTACTTTGAGTAAGAGGAGTATTTCTTGTGACAGCACTACTTCAAGTGACAGCAGTACTTTGAGTACGAGCAGTACTTCTAGTGACAGCCCTACTTCAAGTGACAGTAGTACTTCGAGTAAGAGGAGTACTTCTAGTGACAGCACTACTTCTAGTAACAGCAGTACTTCTAGTGATGGCACTACTTCTAGTACAAGCAGTACTACTTCTGGTGCTACTTCTAGTAGCAGCAGTACCTGTAGTTGCAGAACTACTTCTGGTGACAGCAATACTTTGAGTACGAGCAGTACTTCTAGTGACAGCACTACTTCAAGTGACAGCAGTACTTTGAGTACGAGCAGTACTTCTAGTGACAGCACTACTTCTAGTGATGGCACTACTTCTAGTACAAGCAGTACTACTTCTGGTGCTACTTCTAGTAACAGCAGTACCTGTAGTGACAGAACTACTTCTGGTGACAGCAATACTTTGAGTACGAGCAGTACTTCTAGTGACAGCACTACTTCAAGTGACAGCAATACTTTGAGTACGAGCAGTACTTCTAGTGACAGCACTACTTCAAGTGACAGCAGTACTTCGAGTAAGAGGAGTACTTCTAGTGACAGCACTACTTCAAGTGACAGCAGTACTTCGAGTAAGAGGAGTACTTCTAGTGACAGCACTACTTCAAGTGACAGCAATACTTCGAGTAAGAGGAGTACTTCTAGTGACAGCACTACTTCAAGTGACAGCAGTACTTCGAGTAAGAGGAGTACTTCTAGTGACAGCACTACTTCAAGTGACAGCAATACTTCGAGTAAGAGGAGTACTTCTAGTGACAGCACTACTTCTAGTAACAGCAGTACTTCTAGTGATGGCACAACTTCTAGTACAAGCAGTACTACTTCTGGTGCTACTTCTAGTAACAGCAGTACCTGTAGTGACAGAACTACTTCTAGTGACAGCAATACTTCAAGTACGAGCAGTACTTCTAGTGACAGCACTACCTCTAGCGCAGTGGTTCTTAACCTTGTCGGAGGTACTGAACCCCACCTGTTTTACACGCGCATTCACCGAACCCTTCTTTATTGGATGGAGGATCGTTTCGTTGATGGGTACAAAGAACAGGCAGAGTAGCCTTTTCATGGAATCTGGCTCCCTTCACCTTGAATTCAGCAAGCGCTATGTTCTTGTAGCTCCCATCTCCATGCAGCTGAAGGAAGCCTTCCCTTAGTTTTGCCGGTGCTGGACTAGAATTGCTCATCTTGTCTTTGCAAATCATGCAGTTAGGACATCGATTCCGATCACGTTCCGTCATACATGTGAATCCGTATTGTACGTATTCTTCCGACCGCTTTCTTTTTTTTGCCCGACATAATTAGTATGAAGGGATTAAAATATTAAGAAAGAAATCACATGACGTACCATCACGACAGTCACAAGTTACTACAACTGAGCGCGCCAAAATCCCTGCGGCACAGATAGGCCGAGCTATGTAGCGTGATCACCTGCAGCCAGTGATGTCATCACCAATGTGTGTCTTGACCTCCGCCGAACCCCTGGGAAGAAGAAGAACCACTGCTCTAGTGACTGCAGTGCAGTAAGAAGAGATAGGTCCATAGAAATATCCCTAATTTCTACAAAGAAACAATGTACTTCTTCATGAGTCAGGAGTCATGGGACAGAAGAGGAAGTACTGCTGGAACCTTCAGGTTGAAGTACTGTGAATTGTACTGCATCCACAGAGCAGGAAGCTGGACTGGGGAAGTACAACAAAACAACAAGTATTTTCCCAGATTTTACAATTAGCTGACCAGGCTAATGGTCTCAGTTAATCTCACCAGGGCCTGGATCTGATCCCCAGGGGACGCCTGGCAGTTCAGCCAAAGGTCACGTGACCGGAGGACCTGCCAGGACGCTGCGTTCACTGCCTGTGGGGATTTACAGCTCCCCAAGGAGTCCGAGTCCACCGGGCTCTCCGCTCTCTTTGGAATGCAGCGTTCTGTGTTCCTATTGGTTTGCATGGACTACAGTGTGTGTGTGTGCATGTGTTTAGTGGCTACATTAGCCTAATCAGATCATCGCCTGGGTGCAAAGATGTGATTTTATTGGTCGATTTATCTTCTGCTATTATTATTATTATTCATCGTGTTTGATAAGATTTGTGTCTCTATGAGTCTGCTGATTTACTGACTGATTCATTGGTTACTCAAATCTTGAAGTTATGGATCTAACACACACACACACACACACACACACACACACACCGGTCGCCTACTAAATGTGACACGGGAATAATGGCTCCTGAATCACATTGGACAATTTGCATATTTCCGCCGCCGCTACCACCCCGGAAATAATCACATGTAAATTATAATCCCGCAAGCGCCATCCCATAGTACCCCCGCAACTCGAAAACGTTACTCCTCGAGATTTATTCCTCCCGCCGGCCAGGACCAGGCTATGCGCTGGAGGAGGAACCCCCTGAAGGGCTTCATGAGGGAGGGGTATAAATCCGGGTCGGCTTCCAGGTTTTAGACCGCTCCCATCCTTGCCCCGGGGAAGGCTCCTGTTTTGTATCTTTGCAAAGACGAAATGAATCTTGAAATAAAATATTTAGACACCATCCAGCCTTCGAGGGTTGTGTGTTTGCAAGCACGTGCGCGCACACATTGACAAAAGAATATATGCTTCACGAAGCATACATGTCATGTCATGGCCGAAGCATACATGTCATGTCTGGCCGAAGCATACATGTCATGTCTGGCCGAAGCATACATGTCATGTCTGGCCGAAGCATACATGTCATGTCTGGCCGAAGCATACATGTCATGTCATGGCCGAAGCATACATGTCATGTCTGGCCGAAGCATACATGTCATGTCTGGCCGGCCTGGGGGGTTCATACTTGTATGCTTCACGAACCATACATGGAGATCGGACAGATCAAGGCGTTGGCAACTCGTCAGGCCAGCAGCAACAAATAAGAAACAAGAGGCGGCACCGGAGGCGTCCGATTCAAACACCAGTCACTCTGAACAACAAAAAGGGGCGGGGCATGTGTCACATCTCGCCGCCACCAATCAATCAACCGGCGGCAAGTATCGACAGGGCGGCGAGGGAAGATGTACGAGGGGCGGAAGTGCATCTCAGATGAGGAAGCCCTTGGGGGGGGGGTTCTACGGGGACGAGGAAGGTCACGCGTGGCGGCGGCGGCGACCTGAGAGGGTTTGACTTGGCGAGCCAGGAAACGAGAGAAGGGGTTGAGAAACAGAGAGAGGGGAAGTTGATGGATGCTAGAAGGGGAGCGGGTGTGCGGGAGTGCTGTGACAGATTCCACAGGGGGCACACGGACGTGTGAGCGTGGCTTTGACACACACACACACACACACACACACACACACACACACACCTCCACACGCACAGTGTGTGTCAGCTGATGGAAGCGTGCCGCGGGAAACGTTGCCGAGCGGCAGCGAGTAAAGAAAAGATGACAACCGCACCTTCGGGAAAGAGGCCGTCTCTCACACACACACACACACACACACACACACACACACACACACTCACACACACACGCAGGATAAAGACGGCGACTAAGAGGAAGAGAAGCGGGGTGTGTGTAAAAAACAAAGGAGGAGATGGAGGGGGCAAGAGGGAGGTCGAAACAACAGCGGGGAGATAAAAGGTGTCTCAGAGTGACGGATTATGTAGTCAAAGAACCACACACACACACACACACACACACACACACACACACACGGAGACAGACACACACACTATCTGCTTTGCCGCTTCAAACCTTCCCCTCGGGGGTGACTTTTTCTCTGCCGCCTCTCGCAGGCATGGGAATGAAACATGAATAAATAAATAAATAAAGGTAAACAAATGAGAAACTTAAAAAAAAATCATAAACAGTGCGGCCGCCTGGTCGTCGCGGAAACACACACCGAGAGAAATGTATTTTTTGTCTTTTTTCTTCGTCGAATTGGCGTTGGAGCGTTACCAACGGAGACGATGATGAAGATGTTGATGAAGGTGAAAAGTAAAGTGAAAGTAAAAGTAAAACCAAGATGGCGGCAAACAGGAAGTACGACGCAACGTAAAGCGCATGCGTCGCTACTCTGCTAGCGGCTAACGTTAGCGCCCTTTACCGCGGGGGGGGGGGGTTTCTTCGGCGGCTGAGTGTTTCATCGTCGCTTATGTGACCGAGCCTCATCGCCACGTCCGGCGCTCGTCTCGTGCACGTGCTCATGCACGAGGGCGGGCGTGCACGAGGATGGGGGGGGTCAGGAGGAGATCAAATAGTTTAGGAATAAGACTGGAGGCTGGAGGAAGAGGTGGAGATTAATACACAGCTGCTGCTGGAAGGGGATTTGTGTCGCCGCCAGCGACGCGTCACACACACACACACACACACACACACACACACACACAGACACACACACATGCACGGGCGCAGGCCCACACGTTCACGTGCGCCGCCGCAATCGTCTCTATCCTGTTATATTAGATGCTGTCAAGACTTTTAGCCCCGCAACCCACACGCAGGCAACAAGCATGAACACACACACACACACACACACACACACACACACACACAAGGGTTGTGTAACGCGGCCGGTTTTATGTAAGCGTGTCGCACACCCACTCCCCGGGAGTTGACAGTTTGCAAAGTGCAGAAGGTAAACAGAGGGATGGAGTGACAGAGGGAGGAGGAGAAGGAACAGGAAGTGATCCCGGTCTCTTTCTCGCTGTTTTTTTTATCACTTTCTTTTCTCTCATATCAATATTTTTGAGTTCTTTTTGTTTGTTTGCGTCCCACCGATCACAGTTCGGTGGTGGCTGGCGGAGGCGCCGACCATCTCCCATTCATAAACATCTCTGGATATGTAGCGTGGTTAGCTAACGGCGAGCTATTTACAATACTGGATTTTATTTACAATACTGTAAATACACACACATGTACATATACTGCTGCATCCGTCTACCAATATATTCACTATCCCTCCTCTGTACATGACCAAACCATCTCAGTCTGGCTTCTCTGACCTTCTCTCCAAAACATCTAACATGTGCCGTTCCTCTGATAGACTCATTCCTGATCCTAACCATCCGAGTCACTCCCAAAGAGAACCTCAACATCTTCATCTCTGCAACCTCTAGTTCTGCCAGCTGTCTTTTGGTCATTGGAACAGTTTCTAGTCCAAACATCATCGCTGGTCTCACCACTGTCTTGTACACCTTTCCTTTCATTCATGTTGATAGTCTTCTATCTCTTTGTAACCCGGACACTTTTCTCCAGCCATTCCAACCTGCTTGGACCGTCTCTTCACCTCTTTTCCGCACTCTCCGTTGCTCTGGACTGTTGACCCTAAGTACTTGAGATCCTCCAGCTTCTTGATCTCCACTCCCTGTAGCCTCACCGCTCCACCCGAGTTCCTCTCGTTCACACACATATATTCTGTCTTGCTGCGACTAACTTTCATTCCTCTCCTTTCCAGAGCATACCTCCACCTCTCTAGATTTTCCTCAAGCTGTTCCCTGCTCTCACTACAGATCACAATGTTATCCGCAAACATCATGGTCCATGGGGATTCCTGTCTAATCTCATCTGTCAGCCTGTCCATCACCACTGCGAGCAAGAAGGGGCTCAGAGCTGATCCCTGATGGAGTCCCACCTCCACCTTGAACTTCTCGGTTACCCATACAGCACACCTCACCACTGTCTCACAGTGAGCATACATGTCCTGCGCCAGTCTAACATACTTCTCTGCCACTCCGGATTTCCACATACAATACCAGAGCTCCTCTCTTGGCACCCTGTCCTATGCTTTTTCTAGGTCTACAAAAACACAATGCAGCTCCCTCTGGCCGTCTCTGTTCTTCTCTATTAACATTCTCAGAGCAAATACTGCATCTGTAGTATTCTTTACATACATTTACATATATTTAGGCAATGTATATGTATATAAATGCTAAACTATTATATATATATAAGATGGCCGACGGCAAATGGTGCTTTACACTGGACTGCATTTGCCCATTCACACGCCAAAGGTTTTACAAATCAATACATGGCCGTTTTGCCAGAGGGTGATTGGCACTGGTTACCGTGGTTACGCAGTGGAGGGGGTGGAGCTGTATGGGTTGCGAAGTGTTGGTTTTTTCTCTTCCCATCACAACAACAACAAGCCCGGGTAACTCAAGTCTGGCTTCTCTCACGAGGCCAGTGTCCGTTGCTGTGGAAACGGGAGTTAACGATAAAGGAAATTTTCCTGCCCCTCATTGGCTGACCTCCCCCCACCCTGTCGATCGCTTCCTGTCACGTGACCCCCCGATAAGGTCTTGATGACCAAAGGGACAATTTGATTGTCCGGTGGATTCACTCCCTGAACTCCTTAGCTTAGCTCCTTAGCGCGGAATTCGAATCCTCAACGAATCCTGACATCAACACAAACGGGAAATTCTTTTTCTTTTCCCGGAGGTTGACCAATCAGGGAGCAGCATGAACAGACACCTACAGGGTTCCACCCAATCAGATGACTCCACTTGTGCTGCTGGTCGTCTCTGTGATCCAAACCTTCAGATCAACTTAACCAAACCATTAGATGAGGTAATCAAATCCTTTAGCTAAACTAAACTAAACCAAACTGTCAGATCAGCTAAACCTGAACTGAATCAAACTGTCAGACAAACCAAACCAAACCATCAGATTAACTAATCTTAACTATCCGATCAACAGTACTAATCCCAAACCCTACAAACCCAAAACCTGGTAAACCAAACCAATATTCAGATCAACTAATCCAAACCTTCAGATAAACTTAATTAATCCAAACCAATAGATAAACTAAATTGATCCAAACCATCAGATCAACTAATCCAAACCTTGAAGGAAACTAAACCAAACCTTTGGATGAACTATGCTGAGCTTAACCAATAAACCAACTAAACTTTCAGACCAGCTAAACCTAAACGTAATCTAAACACCAGAAAAACAAACCAAAACTAAACCATCAGATCAACTAAACCTGAACTAAACCTGAACTGAACCCTGAGATAAACCAGAGAGTTACATAACATAAAATCACCGATCAGTTGAGGGTATTGCTGCCAAAACACAAGCAGATGGCCATCACACACACACACACACACACACACACACACACACACACACACACACACGGGAAAAATAAAAGTGGGAACCCAGACACACTAATCAAAGCACAATTAGAAGTGGAAAGGAAGTCGAGGCAGACGCCACCTGCTTCTACTTCCATCCTCCTCAACCATCTCCACCTTCTTCACCTGCCTCCATCCTAATATAATAAAATAAAATCAACCGCTCATTATTATTATTATTTTTTTTTTTTTTAATTTAAATGACTTATTTTTATTCGATTTAATTTTCCCACGCCCGGGTGGAAAATAAATGAAATTTAATCATTTATTTGTAACATTTTGTCGCGGGCGGCGGATCCGATGAGCAAGCGGCCGAGTCCCGGCGCTGGACGGCGCCGGATCACATCTGACGTCAGCTCGCCTCCGCACCGGTGTGTGTGTGTGCGTGCGTGCACGTGTGTGTGTGTGTGTGTGTGGGAGCGGAGATACACACATGTAATTGATTGCCGCGTGGGCGTACGAACAACCATATTTCAATTCAGGAAAAAAAAAAAAAAAAAAAACACGCACAAGCGCTCGCTGCTCGACGGCGCCCCCTGGTGGACGGGGGTGGACGAGATTACCGCCGGTGGGGGTCAAAGGTCAAGGGCGCCGTTGCCCACAGCCGCCGTTCCTTCTAAACAGGAATAGAAGACATCCGAGGATGGCAAATTTCACCGGGCGGCGCCGAGAAAACCCGTCGAGTGCAATTAGAGCCGCGAGCGCTTCCCGCCGCCGCCGCCGCCGCCACCGCCGCCACCTCCTCTTCATTGCCGCCGCCGCCTCTTCCTCGCCACCCCTTCCCAACCCCGTTTTAATTATCCGCCTCCCGTCGCACACGGCGAGTAACCGTTCCTGACAAGCAGGTGGAGAGTGACGGCGCGCGTGCGCACGCCGGGGTGCACGCACACACACACACACACACACACACTTGCAGCATGCGTTCAAGTCCTACGCCTCCATGAGCAGACGCAAGCAGATATGAACAATATGTGCACACGTGCACACGCATGTGCGCCGACATACACATATGTGCATACAGCTGGGTTTGAGGACGTCGCTGCCGAAACGCACACACACACACGCGAACGGCGGCGACCGGAAACGAGGGGTCGGACAGCCGGGAAGGAGGAAGAGGAGGAGGAGGTCGTGCACGTGTAGCGTGCACGACGTGGGCGACGGGTTTGAAAGAATGGAAAAAGGTAAAAATAGAGGAGCGGGAGAGGAAACACTGAGCGACAGGTGGGGGAGGAGACTTTATGCACACACACACACACACACACACACACAGGCACATATATATGCACACAATGGCTGTGAGAATGAGTCAGATCAGTTTTTCCATTATTATTAGTAATCCAGATTATAATCTGGATTGTATTCGCTTTTATAACCTGGATTAGCGTTTGGAATCTAAATCTGGATTATGGGCTGGATCAGGATCGGGAATAAAATCTTGCCCATGATTATAATCTGTGTTATAATCTCGATTATAAACCGGATCGTAATCTGGATCAAGCGTTTTTTAATCTGACGCAAAATTAGTTCCAACAAACACATGCAAAAAAAGGAGAAGAAAACAGCCTTCCTGAAACAAGATTACACTGCAGAGTGTGTGTGTGTGTGTGTGCATGCGCGCTAAGTGTTAGCTCCAGCTAAGTAGACCAGCCCCCTCAGCTAGCGACGCTAACACTTGTGTGCGCTTCGGGCCGTCAAGGGCCACCAAAGGACGGGACTCGATGACATTTTGATTTACCGCCATTATTGATCCTCCTGATTGGTCATCAATACCTGGCGTGGAAGCTGAGAGACCTATCAGGGGGTTTCCTGTCCCGACTTTGGCGGCTCTCTCTTTCTGTCTGAGTAGAAACGCGCGCCACCCGAACGCTGACCTCGGATTTCATCAGGTCTCGTTAGCGTAGCGCGCTAACGCTTCCGCCGTTGCGCCGCGGCCCCTTTGTGTTGCGTCAGGCGGGAGAACCCGACTTCAAAGCTGGAGACGTCCTTTTCGCCGGAAACACCGCGGCGGAGATAACGAGCTTTTAGCGGAAGCTAACAGGAAACTGGTGGCGGCGGCGGCGGTTTATCCCGAGCACGCCACTCCGGAATCTGACCAGACGACGCGGCGGTGTTAGCAGTGCCGCGAGTGGAAGGAAACAAGATTTCAAAACATAGACGAAGAAATAAAGATGTGTTTTTTTTAAAAATCCCACTTATTCCCCCTAGCCAATCCCCGGTTGCCGTCGGCAACCAATTAGCCCACAGGACCGACCCCCCTCACACACACACACACACACACCGGAGGAACACACTCACTCGGGCGCAATCGATCCAGCTGATTAAGGATCCGGTCGGAGACAACTACTCAGTGATTGGTGTGTGTGTGTGTGTGTGTGTGTGTGTGTGTGTGTGTGTGTGTGCGGCAGGTAACTCTCCAGGAAATGAATATAAACCAATGCAACATCTTCTAAAATAATAGTTACTGCATGTGTGTGTGTGTGTGTGTGTTTGTGTGTGTGTGTGTGTGCGCGCAACAGGGAGGCACCGTGTGATTAATGTTGCAATAAATATCAGCCTTCCACTTTCTTTAATCTTATATAGAGCCCAAAATAAAATATTCCCACACACGCGCACACACACACACACACACACACACATACGTGCACGCGCCAAGTGCAAACTGGGCCATATAAACTATGTGAGGCTCCAGGCAGTTGCCACGGGAACCAGCTACAAAGTGATTAAGGCCACGAGGCAGAAGTTATATGTTATAATCAGCGGTAACCATGTAAGGACGTAGTAATTACCGGCTGATCGGGGATTAATAACCCCGGACGCTACCCGGACAGGAAGTTGCCGCAACGCGATTAGCGCTCAATTCGCAGAGAGTTCTTGCGGGGGGGGATGTCGGCGAAATTCAACCGAACAGTGAAGAAATTCTTTGTAAACACTCGACATAAGCAAAGGGTTAGCATGGGTAACCTGGAGCGCCGCTAACATCACGAGCGTGACATCGAAGTATTCTGACGGGCTAATCCCGGAGTAGCTGGTCCTTGGAGGGAAAGGGGGGGTAGCGACTTTCCCGCACAAGGTCACTAAACACATCGTTCGTTTACGCCTGCAATATGCAGGGTAATAACAGTGTAATAACAGTGTAATAATAGTGTAATAACAGTGTAATAGTGCGATAACATGTAACGTAATAACACAAAAGCCGGGGTTTCACTTAATTTCATGGGTGTAGGGGGAAAACCTGGCAACATGAGCACCAAACACACACGCACACACATATGGTTTGCTTTCCAAATAAGCCCACACACACACACCGGCGAGCCATCGGCGGACGCCGTCCGAACTCAGGCGCGGCGTTTTCCAGGAAGTGCCGCCAACAAGGGAGATGGAGACTAAATATAGACGTGATGGAGGAGAAGAAAACAAACACGGAAAGACCAACGTCGGTGAGGCCGGGTCAGACAGCAGACAGGAATAGCCGCGCTACCAAACACACACACACACACACACACACACACACACACACACACACACACACACACACACACACACACAAAATGCAAAATGGTGTCCATTATGACTTGTTCCGGCGCTAAAAGCTGTCAGATCCTGGGGAACATCACTCGTGGTGGCTGAAGCTTTTAAGTTGAAGGGGGCTCAGAACTTCCTGTTTGCACAGGAAGTGAGGGATTATTACTAGCGTGTGCGCCGACAGAGGTTGAGGGGGGGCACCCCTACTCTGAAGACAAACGGTCATCTCGAATGGGACGCAAATGCCTCTACAAGGTCTACCTAGCGTTAGCTTAGCATTGCCAACCTCCCATGTTATCCTGTGCCCCTTTGTAAACAGCAGGAAGGGGTGTTAGAGGTGATGCAGGGTGGCGGCAACTGATTGGTTGTCCTGCTGGGAAAGCGTGAGGAACCCCACAACCAGGATAGCGGCTAACCGACAAGCTAGCGCCACGATTATTTTGTCGTCAGCAAAACAAATGACATTGCGTCAAACTGGACGATGAAAAATACCACGGCTGGCGGTTGTGCTAAGCGGATGATACGTGGGTCGAGATCAAGAGGCAAGAAGGGGAAGCTTTCACGACACCCCTCGACATGATCCACACCAACGTCAAGTTCTCAATGGTGACAAACGTCTTTTCTTGGACTATTGTGTTCACTTCAACAGGACAGGGGCTTAGATATGAAGAGCAACCAACACTCGTGGACCAATACTTGCTCTTTGACTCGCATCAGCCCTTTGGACTTTGGGTACCCGGAACTCCTCACCAGACATCCCATCAGCAGAAAAACAGAGTTCCAACATGTTCAGAAAGCCCTTAAATCTTGTGGCTACCCTAATTTGTCCAACACGGAACAAGAGGAGCAAACGTGAAGACATTGCCATTCCGTACATTGCAGAGTTTTCAACATGTACTTGTACCCTTCAAACCCCACAACACCCTGAGGTAAAGACAGGTGAACGCTCAGAAACAAGATGGAGAAGCAGCCGCCATGAGGTCTACACTGGGGAGATGAAACAACCTCCACACAAACGGTTGGCCCAATGCAGAAGAGCCAACACTTCAGGGCAAGACTCTGAGGTCCACCTACACCTGAAGGACAAGGGCAACTCCTTCGGAGGCAGCAATGTATGCCAGAGAAGACAGATGTG
This sequence comes from Fistularia commersonii, assembly GCF_037954325.1. Taxonomy (NCBI): domain Eukaryota; kingdom Metazoa; phylum Chordata; class Actinopteri; order Syngnathiformes; family Fistulariidae; genus Fistularia; species Fistularia commersonii. Next base: position 4,048,680 of record NC_141295.1, on the reverse strand, counting down.
TCGAGGGAGGGGTCAAAGAGGCCAGCTTTGTCAGGAGGGACAACAAAGTGTGTCTTACCTTGGAGGGGCCAAAGGCACAAGCCTTACAATCTGATTTTAGGAGTATCCCTTTCTTTTGGGCTGCTCCCTTCAGGGGTCGCCACAGTGAATCAACCTCCACCATCTCACCCTATTCTCTGTATCCTCCTCTCTCACGCCGAGAAACTTCCTGACCTCTTTCACTGCTTCCAAAAATCGTCTCTTTGGTCGTCCTCTAGGCCTCCTGCCTCCCCTTTATCAACATATTCCCTATCCCTCCCTCTGTAAGGGACCGAACCACCTCTGTATGGACGTTGTTTTGCTTTCTCCCCAAAACATCTGAGATCTGCTACCCCTCTGATGGACTCGTTCCTGAACTTATCCAACGTCATCAGTCCCAAAGAGAACCTCAACATCTTCATCCCTGCTCTGCTTGAGGTAGCAGGTCAGACCCCAGAAGTTGTACCTTTTGTTCCCGCCAACACTTTCACCAAGCCTCTTGGTGAAACATCTTCACAAACAGATTTTGACAAGAAAAAGAGGCCACGTTAACCCCGCCCGCCCCGCCCCCGACCCCCCGGTACTTCACGGCTGCCGCGCGTCTTCAACCAATCACATTCAAGCTGCTTCTCGTTAGCACGCTTATAATTTTCCCATCCTGTTGTCAAGAGAATCTTGTTTTTGCGTTTGCACCAGCGCCCGCCTCCATGGCAACCCGTCGGCCGGTCGGCTAAGGTTAAGACGAGATTTTTTCTCAAAATAGGATTTAGCTCATGTTGACGCGTAAGCGGGCTAAAGCTAACGGCTTGAAGGCTAGCTGGAGAGGTCGGAGGGAAGGTCACGGTGGGGTTTGGCTAACTGGGAAGATGCGCTAGCGCACGGAGCGTCGAGAACACCTGTGTGTGTGTGTGTGTGTGTGTGTGTGAGTGTGTGTGTGTGTGTGTGTGTCATCTCCAGGGGGCAATAATGATCTGCGATCAGGGTCAGCGTCAGGGGCGCTGAGTTATGAGAGCATATTGATCCCAGCAAGGCCGGCAGATACGTGTGTGTGTGTGTGTGTGTGTGTGATGGTGTCTTTCCCCGGTGATGTGGAACAGGGAATGATCTCTGCCGGCGAGGAAGGGCGATCAATCCCTGTCCGGATGTGCATTCCAGGAAGCTCCGCCCCCTCCTCGCTGAGAAATTAGCATCCTAGATGCTAACCGCCGCGCAATTAGACATAATTGCCGAGCGGACGGATTCGCCCGGCGAGCCGAACGCGCCCGCCACGCACCTCATCCGGTGATTCACGGGTTCCTGTTGTCGCTGCGGGTCGAGGTCCGGCGTGATTTAGGCCCCGGCAATGGTTGTCATGGTTACAGTCCGGGCCAACGATCCTTGCTGTTTTATTTTTTTCCAATTCGACGCCATCAATCTCACCGGATGTTATAAAACCGGACGTCTCCGAAACCCCCGGCGGATCCGGATTATCGTCCGGATTGACTGTGCTTGTAAATCCCCGCGGTGCCAAATTTCCCGACAGGAAATGAACGCATCTTTTATAAAAAATAAAAATAAAAAAATAAAAATCCCAAACCGACTCTGACAGCCGGCGTCTTGGACTCACCTTGAACCCAACGCCTCAAAACACACCCAGCGCCGGAGCTGCTGCATTATTTAGCCAGAAGCACAAGCGAAACACACACACACACACACACACACACACACACACACATCATGTAAATAAATAAACCAATAAACATGCTAAAAGCGCAAATTCACAGAACCTGGAAGCGTGGAAATAAATACTAAGAGAACGCGGACGGAAATGTTCTGGGGCTCCCAGACGGAGGAGGTCTGCTGAGGAGAACCAAGCAAACTTTTCTCTTGCGGCAGGATTCTGCTCACCTGCATGTGTGTGAGTGTGTGTGCGTGTGTGTGTGTGTGTGTGTGTTATGACCACACTCGAACTCCATCGCAGGTCAATGCCGGCAGCCCCCGTTCTGCTATTTAGCATTTTAGCGTTCACATCAAAAGTCTGTTAAAGGGAAAACATCGGGATGCCGCACTTCCTGTTTCACCGGTCACGGACCAATCGAGGCGTTCTCGTCGCCACGACCTAGCCAATCACATCGAAGGCTTAATGCGCTAGCATTATTAGCGCAACGCGGCCGTGACATTTGTCTGAGACGAACAACCGGCGTGCAGAGCGAAGAGCTGAAGAGGGAAAAACCCACTGTTTCTCCTCACTTCAAGACAATATTGAACACTCTATTTTAGGACACACACACACACACACACACACACACACACAAGCGCGCTTGCTAACTGCGACCCGCTCACAGCCATCGACCGGAGAACCCCCTCCATCCCTCCAACAGCTCCGCTTCGCCCAGAGAGAAGGCGTCTGAGCGCTTCGATCCAGTGGATAAAGGGGATTAGGCGCCGGGAGGGGCGAGCGGTGATCTTTGGTGACCTTGGGAGAAGGTGGGTTTACTCCACCGTCACGTTCTACCGGAACGTTCTCGGGTTCCACGTCGCGATCGGAGCCTTTTGGAATCCACGGCGGTGTTTTGGGTAACGCCACAGGAGGGCGAGCGCGATGAGGAACTCGGAGAAAAGAAAAGGGTGAAAGAGTTCCGGTGAATGAGCGACTCTGAACGCAACTCCGGAGGGAAAGTTTAACAATAAAAACTTTCATAAACATACACTCACGGGATTATAATCCGGTAATCCATGGGGAAAACGCCAGATTGCCAACACCCAGCCTGGTTGTGACCATGTGGTTGCGGGACGCTGCTACCATGGCAACAGCAACACAGGGTGGGGAGACTGCTTTCCATCCCATCTCCTGCGGTCAGTGAACGCAGCACGAATCCGCAGTGAATGCAACCTTGATGTGGTCAATGAATGCAATGCTAACCTGTGAGCGGTGAATGCGACGCTAACGTGCGTCAATGAATGCAACGCTAACCTGTGAGCGGTGAATGCAACGCTAACCTCTGGTCATTGAATGCAACGCTAACCTGCGGTTGTGAATGCAACGCTAACCTGTGAGCGGAACGCAGCCTGGTTGTGACCACCGCAACGCTAACGTGCTGTCAATGAATGCAAGGCTAACCTGTGAGCGGTGAATACAACGCTAACGTGCGGTCAATGAATGCAACGCTAACCTGTGAGCGGTGAATGCAACGCTAACGTGCGTCAATGAATGCAACGCTAACCTGTGAGCGGTGAATGCAACGCTAACGTGCGTCAATGAATGCAACGCTAACCTGTGAGCGGAATGCAGCCTGGTTGTGACCACCGCAACGCTAACGTGCTGTCAATGAATGCAAGGCTAACCTGTGAGCAGTGAATACAACGCTAACGTGCGGTCAATGAATGCAACGCTAACCTGTGAGCGGTGAATGCAACGCTAACGTGCTGTCAATGAATGCAAGGCTAACCTGTGAGCAGTGAATACAACGCTAACGTGCGGTCAATGAATGCAACGCTAACCTGTGAGCGGTGAATGCAACGCTAACGTGCGGTCAATGAATGCAAGGCTAACCTGTGAGCAGTGAATGCATCGCTAACCTCTGGTCATTGAATGCAACGCTAATCTGCGGTTGTGAATGCAACGCTAACCTGTGAGCGGTAAATGCAACGCTAACCTGTGAGCGGCATGCAGCCTGGTTGTGACCACCGCAACGCTAATCTGCGGTCAATGAACGCAAGGCTAACCTGTGAGCGGTGAATGCAACGCTAACCTGCACTAAATTGGAGTCTGTGCACTGCGGTCCCTAAATGCACTTTGTGTATCTAACATGCAGCGAATGCAACCCAAACAGGGTCCAAGAATGCAACCTTAACCTGGAATCCAAACAATCCCAAAACCTGTGATCGGCCAATGAAACATACACTTCCTGTAAATGCAAGCCTGAGGAGGGCCAATCAACGCAACCCAATCCTGGGTGCATGAATGCAACCAGCGGTCACTGAATACAGCAATTTCAGCGGTGTTCTCAATGCAAGCATGGAGTCACACACACACACACACACACACACACACACACACGCACACACACACACACACACACACACACACACACACACACAGAGTCCAGCCAGCCCCGCGCACACGGCGCCCCCTGTCGGCGTAAATCCGCGCAGGTGCGGGCAACATGTTTGTTCCTCAGATGGGAAAGTTTTTGGAGAATAAGTGTGCGTGTGCGGAGTCGGGGGGGGGGGGGGTTACAGTGCACGCGCACACGCACAACACGCACGATGCGATTACAAACTTCTTCGCATGCCACTTCCGATCCGAAGTTGGCGGGAGGGAAAGTGACGTCACTGATGAAGAGGAGGAGGTGTGAGTGTGAGTGTGTGTGTGCGTGTGCGTGTGCGCGTGCGGGGGGTACTCACCCTTTCCGACATCGACCGTCGTTCAGGTGAAGAAGAAGAAGATGATGATGATGGAGAAGAAGAAGAAGCGGAGACCCTCCCAGGTTAATCCGCGGGGGTTGCGGGTTCTACTCCCCCCCTCCCACGGCGATTCCGATCGATCAGGTTCGATATCCGATCGATCACTCGCTTCCGGAAGTGCCCTCCCCCTCCCCCACCCCCTCCCCCACCCCACCCGCCCCTGGTAATCCTGGACGGCGCTCTGGATCCGGACCTCCAGGTGCAGAAGCTGTCAGAGCCGCGGTGCGTGGGTTTCGTCCACCGGGTGTCCCGGGGCGGGAGGTGCACCGTGCATGCTCCCGGAAGTGTGTGTGTGTGTGTGTGTGCGTGGGGTGGGGGGGAGGGAGTCCACGAGTGGGAGGGGGAGGGAGGGGGTCGGCGTGGACGTGGATGTGCCCCCTCACCCTCCCTCCCCCCTTCCTCCCGGAGAAGCTTCCGGCTGTGTGTGTGTGTGTGTGTGTGTGTGTGTGTCCACGCCGTGTGTCCGGACCGGCGTGGCTTGAAAAATAGAAAAAAAAAAAAAAAAAACACGCAAGCCTGCACGCACGCTCTCTATCTTAACTTTTCACCGTGACGCGGGAATCCCTCCTCTTCCTCCTCCTCCTCTTCTTCTTCTTCTTCTTCTTCTTCTTCCTCCCCCGCGCGTCCGCATGTCCTCGCGAGGCTGCCGCGCGCGCGCGCGTGCGTGCGTGCGTGCGTGGCTTCCCCCCTCGCGTGCGCACAGGTGGGAGGAGGAAGTGGATCTGAAGGGAGGAAGAAGAAAAAGAGGAGGAGGAAGAGGAGGAGGGGCGAGCGATGGCTCGCAGGTGAGAGGAGAGAGAGAGGAAGAAGGGAAAGATGGAAGAAGAAGGATGGAGGAAAGAAAGAGAGGGAGGAAAAGAGGGATGGAGAGGAGAAGGAGGGGCGGAGCTTCTTCTTCCCGCCGTTTTCACTCCGCGCCGGACGCCAAAGCCATCGATGATGTCACTTCCGGTGGGAAAAAAGATGGGGTTTCCCCGGCAGGTGAGGGAGGTTGAAGGCCTGTCAATCAATCAGTTGCCAATCATTAATCGATATGCCTTATCAGCGAGGTTAACAACCAGTTACATGTCTTTGGGGGCGGGGCTTATTTTTCGATCGTGCCATTACCGTCCCTTACTGGCCCCTGTTAGCGCTGTTAACGCTGAATTAGCATCTGTCACTTATCCGGTAGCGTCAATAGTCTTCTGTTAGCGTCCGTTACCCACTGTTAGCCATGAAGTAGCATGTCTTAACCCTGAAGTAGCACCTGTCAGTCATCCATTAGCCACAATAGCCATCCTGTTAGCTACTGTTAGCCAAGTGCTACCATAGGTCAACCCTGAATGGCATCTATCAATCATCCATTAGCCACAATAGCCATCCTGTTAGCTACTGTTAGCCAAGTGCTACCATAGGTCAACCCTGAATGGCATCTATCAATCATCCATTAGCCACAATAGCCATCCTGTTAGCTACTGTTAGCCAAGTGCTACCATAGGTCAACCCTGAATGGCATCTATCAATCACCCATTAGCTTCAAAAGCCTCCAATTAGCCACTGTTAGCTGTGTGCTACCATAGGACAACCCTGAATGGCATCAATCAATCACCCATTAGCTTCAATAGCTTCCTATTAGCCACTGTTAGCTGTGTGCTACCATATGTCAACCCTGAACTGGCATCTGTCAATCATCCGGCAGCTTCAACAGCTTCCTGTTAGCACCTGTTAGCTTGATAAGCTTGATAAGCTAATTTTGATAAGCTAACATCTTCCTGTTAGCAGAAGCTCACAGGAAGTGTTCTGGCCACTGGCGGCGTTAGCGGCGTGTTACTCACACCATTTGTGCACAGTCGCAGGTGACAAATAAATGGCGCCGCGGTCGTCCCCTTATCTGGTGTGCACACACACACACACACACACACACACACACACACAACCGGGAAGGTCGTCTCGTGGGGGGGGGCGCCCGGGAAGCAAAGGGCGAGCGCTCTTTATGCACGACGGTCACGTTGACTCCTCGCAAAAGTGTAAAAGGGACTTCCTGTCGTGGGAAATAATAACATGTCGGCGGCCCGCATGGCAGGGGGCGGAGCCAGACGGCGCCATCTAAATTGGAAAATTGCGTTTGTTTGTTTGTTGTTTTTAACCGACAACTCAGAAAGGGCGACAGGCAAAATGTCTGACTTGGGCTAATTCATATACTTATGATCGCACGTGTGTGTGTGTGTGTGTGTGTGTGTGTGTGTGTGTGTGATCCAATAGATTATAAATGAGTGCTTTTCAATATTCCATAACATTAAAGTAGACAAAGAGTGATTTAAATGTGCCTTCGGTACTGCGTACGTGTGTGTGTGTGTGTGTGTGTGTGTGTGTGTGTGTGAAGGAGCGAGGAAAGGTCTGGTTCAGACAGTTCATAAATCTCTGTTTGATCAAAATCAAAATGAAGTAGATGGAAATGACGTGTGTGTGTATGTGTGTGTATATGTGTGTGTGTGTGTGTGTGTGTGTGTGTGTGAGATATATCATCCGTCAGGTGATGGCTGAGGCGGCGGAGCAGACGGGTTCAGGTGAGCTTCATCAGTCAATCATGAAGGGTGTGTGTGTGTGTGTGTGTGTGTGTGTGTGTGCACTCAACGCTCATCCCTGTGAACTGTCAATCAAACGGAAAGGGGCGTGGCCCCAGCGGCACCCCCTGCTGGACGCCGCCTCCCGCCGCTAGCCCGCTAGCCTGACAGCTCGCCATCCGGGCGGCGCCGCAGGTGACTCACCGCCTCATGTCAGCGCTAACGAGCAGAAAGATGGCTGGCGTTGCCGGGGGCGATAATAAAGCGGTGACATCACCAAAGAAGAAGAGAGAACATCCGGAACTGAGATAAATGTATTTAGGACTGGTTGAGTCCTGGTTTAGTACGACTTTAGAAATGGTTTAGTCGTTGTTTAGCCATGTTTACAGAAATGGTTTAGTCCAATTTATAGTAATGGTTTAGTCCTGGTTGAGTCATTACTTGGCCCTGCTAATAGAAATGGTTTGGTCCAGGTTCAGTCATTATTTGGCTTACCGATAGTAATGGTTTAGTCCTGTTAACAGTAATGATTCAGTCCTGGTTAAGTCATGGTTGAGTGTTAAAATAGTCATTATTTCGCCCTGTTAATAGAAATGGTTTGGTCCATGTTCAGTCATTATTTAGTTTACCTACAGTAATGGTTTAGTCCTGGTTAAGTCATGGTTCAGAGATTATATCGTCATTATTTAGCCCTGTAAATAAATTAGTCCAGGTTTATTCTTTCATAACTGCTGGTTCAGTATTTGTTTGGTTTATTTGTCATTTAGTAATTGTTTAGATGAGATGTACTTCATAGATTTGATATTTGTCCTTGTTAATAGAAATGGTTTGGTCCAGATTCAGTCATGATTTAGTTTACCTTTAGTAATGGTTTAGCCTGGTTAATAGTAATGATTTAGTCCTGGTTAAGTCATGGTTGAGTGTTTATGTAGTCATTATTTAGCCCTGTTAATGGAAATGGTTAAGTCCTGGTTAAGTTGTGTTTCAGAGTTTATATAGTCATTATTTAGCCCCGTTAATAGTAATGGTTTGGTCCTGGTTAAGTCATGGTTCAGAGAGTATATGGTCATTTTTAGCCCTGTAAATAAATTAGTCCAGGTTATTCTTTCCAGTATTTGTTTAGTTTAATTGTCATTTAATAATTGTTTAGATGAGATGTACTTTATAGATTTGATATTTGTCCTCGTTAATAGAAATGGTTCGGTCCAGGTTTAGTTTAGTCTCCTCCGTCTCTGTGGAGACGCATGAAGACCCCGCGGCGGCCATAATTAAATGCCAGGCACAGGCCGTCTCCTGCACGTCTCAGCAGGAGAACCTGTCTGCTGCTTGTCCATCTGTCACCCCTCACCTCCTCCTCGCCCCGCAGGTCCAGGAGCAGATCAGAGGGACAGCGGAGACCACGGAGATGGTGATTCTAAGCGGACGCAGCAGTGGAGTGTGAAGGTGTATCACACCCCGGATGAGCTCCCCCTCCACGCGGGATTTGGTACGGTCCACAGACGGACGTCTACGACCACCAGGTGCCTATAGCTCCAGATGTCTAGAACGTCACACACCTATAAATTAAGTCTCTAACCTTCAGACATCTATCGGAGGTCTGGATCCACGACGAGTCCAGATCTCCAGACGCCTGTTGCCGTCACACGTCTGGATCTTCAAACATCTCCGCCGTCGGACGTGTTCCCCGTTGGGTCTCCTCGGAGCTGAGCTACCGCAGCAGCCAAGGGACGGCCATGGGGTTTTTCCTCCAGAAGATGGAGAGAAGCCTCCTGCAGAAGCTCTCTCCTTGTTTTGTTTGTGATCGGGAACTTCCTGTCGCCTATTTTTTTTGTTTTGTTTTGTTTACTTCCTGAGAAAGTTGACGGATCTCACCGCCGAGCATTAATGGACATCCCAGCTGAATTTATTTTTTTCCTACCGACTGCGGACTCATCGACACCCACGGGCCTGACCTACCTGTGCATGAACACACACACACACACACACACACACACACGGTGTGTTAAACGGTGCTTTGCAGAAAAGCTTTTGGGCCAAGTGAGGTCACACCGCACTGCTTTTTTTTTTTTAACCAAGTCAATAGCTCAGCACTTCTTTCCTCTGTGAGTGTGTGTGTGTGTGTGAGTGTGTGTGTGATGCTGGTAATCATTTCATTGAGCGTTTGTCATGACGCCCGCTCACACTGCCGAACATCTGTGTTGACATCCATTATTCATGGCGCCGCATGTTTTGTCAGGGTCCCTTCGGTGCTGTATGTGTGTGTGTGTGTGTGTGTGTGTGTGGTACATCGGGCTGGGAAAAAAATACAAAAAATACAAAAATACACACACATCCAGCAGGCCGGCGTCCAGTTTGGCCCCGCCCCTTCCTGCAAGCCTCACCATGCCACTGTTTACTCCCAACCAATCTTAGCCGCTAGCTAGCACTAGCTTGGGAGCCAAACCCTTTTTTTTTTTTTCATTTTTAACTGAACAAATCCGGAGCCTGCGACAGGTTTCCATGGCGACAGCTGGTGTCTTCAGTAGATTTTTTTTGTTTTTGCATTTTTGGGCATGTAAATATGATATGCATTAAAGATAACATTTTAAATGATTTTTTTTTCAATTAATTTAACATATTTTTTAAATACTTTATCTCCTTGCTTATTCAATATAAATTTCATATTCATCTGGTAATCATTTGATACTTATTTAAAATATACTGAAAATATACCCAATAACTATTCAATACTAATTTTAAGCATATTTAAAATACATAGTATTGATTTTATAGTTATTTAATACTGATTGAAACGTATTTTAAATTTATCATCCATTCAATAATTATTGTGTATGTTCGGATTAATGACGCTTCTGCCCCCTAGCGGCCATTTGGTGAATTGCAGGCTGGAACAAAAACAGACCAAATGCGCGAACACACACACAAGCCACACACTCACACACATTCAACTCTATCCAGGAAGTAGTCAGGGCCATTAAAACGCCAACTATAATGATTTAAATAATAGTATAAATTATAATAATAGTAATAATAATAATAATATAGGCGCATGGGGGGATGCTCGGGGATTGCAGCCGGCACTTCCGGTTTTACTTCCGGTATCTCGCGTACACCTGTGCACCTGCTGTGCACGTGTGCCCTCGAGACTGCGAGTTTGTTTGGAAAGAATAAAAACAAAAGTCCAAAGCAGAAGTCAGCGAGTATCTCTCTCTCACTCACACACACACACACACTCACACGCTTCTACCTGATGTTGGGTCCTGGCCGGTCTCCACGAGTGGGTCCGTCCCACGGACGCCGTGGAGCATGCCGGTCCACGCGCAGGTAATCAAGTCACTTCCGGTCCGGCTGCAGGATCCCGATTTTTTTTTCATATTTTTTTTTAATTAATACATATATACACATAACAAATCCGTTTTGCCACGAGAAACACAAATATATCTGAAAATAAAAAAAAACATAAAGAGTAAAGAGTATACTAAAACACTTTTACACATACACACAAATATAAAACATTTTTTCCCAAAAATAATATTTGTTCGTACTACATTTATAGTGGTGCTGTATTGATCCATTTCTTGTAGAAATATTGTTAAGTTTGGTTTGCTGTTACTGGGATCCCAGAATTGACTTCTATATTTGATTTATTTGTTTTAATATCTCCCTCACATTAACCGACGACTAATAAACATGCCGGCAAACAGTTTGTCATCAATAAAAAATATTATAAATATACGATGAATATACGATTTAGCAACAAAAAAAATCTATGTTGGTTTTGTTTTCATTGTTTAATCATTGTTAAAATTAATTACTGATTTTCGAGGAGAGCACGGGTTTTCCCTGTAGTCTGGCGCCATCTAGTGGCGAACTGAAGAACTGCAACATGTATAAACGCAATCTGGATATTATATTTTTGGGTAATTCCATTAATATTATAACGTCTAAACGGGACTTCCGTTAAAACGGAGGTGAATATAATCAATATATATATATATATTGTTGTTTTTTTAATATATATGAATCTTTTAAATGGCTGATATTATGAATGGATTCTTCAATAATGCTTTTATTTTCATTAAAATCTGTTGTTTCCTCGAAACATCTCACGTTTCCCTCCAGGATTTAATCTCCTGCTCTTCATGACCTCGGCTCCGCGGGGGAGCCGAGAAATGCTCGCCCGCTGAGAAACACACCACATATGTGCAAACAACAGGGGCGTTCTCGAGTGTGTTTGTGTTCTAGTAAGCTGAACCTCATGAACACACACACACACACACACACACACGCCATTTAACTTTGATTTCCACAAGCCTCGAGTACTGTTGTACATCGCCGTGGAAACGTGAAACGTCAGGGGGCCTTTCCATGCGATCAGCCGTAACCACGACGACGTGTTACTCAACAACTTTATGCAACAGGAAGAAACATAGTTCACACATTCATATTGGGGGGGGAACCCCAAAACAAACACACACACACACACACACACACACACCTGTGACGAAGTGTGAATCAGCGCTCTTGAGTAACCCCAGTGTGATAAATGCTTTCATGACCGTGATATTACACGTACACAGGTCTCTGTCAGGGCTTGTCCGTGTGTGTGTGTGTGTGTGTGTGTGTGTGTGTGTGTGTGTGTGTGTGTGTGTTGAGTCAGGTCTAGGAATGAAGAAGTACTGAAGTAACCTTCAACGATGTCGGTATCCGAGAACCATCGAGGAAATACAACAAGCGGGATCTGAAGTAAAAGTGCTTCATTTTTGGACGTGCCTCACAAAGGCGGCTGCAGCTACATTATTAAAAACCTGTTAAGAAAAATCACACACACACACACACACACACACACACACACACTGTAATTACCCCAAGTGACAATGAGGATGAACTTGTTGGTTTGGACGGCGCTCCCCTGCTTGGAAAAAAAAAAAGAAAAATAAATCAATGATTAAAAAATATATAATGTATTAGTACAATTAATATATGAATCTAATGAAAATAAAATCATTGTTCTTGCCAAAAAAAGTCATTTAGGTCTATGACATATCTGCATGAGTCCAGACAGACGAATATACATGAATATACATTCTAGTTATATTCATGTTAAATGTAAATAATTTAAAAAAAAAACGGGCCAACGCTTCGGAAGGTGTTTCCGGGAACAAAGTTTTGTTAAAGTAAAAGAAAAGTAAACTGTGTTACTGTGACCCGTCGCCTTGACTGAGAGGGTGGTGCGTTCACGTACCGGCTGAAAAAATCGTAAATTCCGGACACATCGAGTGATTCACCCGCAGGTGAATGTCTTGTTGATTTATCAATGCGCCAAATGCCTTATCTGTTCATTTTTTATCGTGTCTGTTTAAATATTTGACACGAAACGCGACTTTTGGCTAGTTTTTTCACGAATTTCCACCTCTATAAAATTACATCGGCAAAAACAGCAGAGAGGACGCTGCGGCGCGCGTAACAACTTAAATTTCCGATTCCCCCTGAAGGCACCGCTGTAATTTTCGTTTTCTTTTTTTTTCTTCTTGTATTTCTTCTCCTCCGCGTTCCTCCTTTCCCGCAGAAGCACCGGAAGGTGCGGGAACTTCCACACCGCCGGGTCCCTCACCCTCCCCGCGGGGGGCCGCCGGGGCCGCCATGGCCGCGTCCCAGCTGCAGTGCCTGGAGGACGGACACATCTCGCCGGGGGTCCCGGAGAACCGGCCGGAGTTTTATTACAGCGAAAACCACCGCGCCGCCGTGGAGGAGCTTCTACGCGGCGGCGACGGCGCCTTCAAAACGCGCCTGCGCGAAGATAAAGCCACCGACTTCCTGTCGGCGCGAGAGGTCAAGCTGCTTACGAGCGCCTTCCGACCGTACGGCGTCACTTCCGGTCCTGCTTCCGCTTCCGGTCCCTCGGACCCGGAAGAGCGCTCCACCTACTGGCCTCAGGCGTCTGACGTGGACGTGCCGCCGCTGGAGCTCGGCTGGGCCGCGGCGGGATTCTTCCGTGGCGTGACGCGCGTGGCCGTGCACACGCACCCGCCCAAGGACGGCGGGCCGCACGTGAAGGAGGTGGTGAGGAGGCTCATCCAGGAGGCCGCCAAGGTGTGGGGGGGGGGGGGCAGGGGTCAAAGGTCACGGGAAGGGGTTATTACAAGGTGTGAGGGGGCGGGGCTTAGCGATCCGACGACCCTCACGACCAGACGGGTTTCGAACCCTCCGGGGTTTCTTTCGGTTTCAGATTAGATTCCACGTGAACTTTGTTCCGGGTGACTCATCCGTTCCAACTGCGTCAGCTGTTTTTTTTTTGTCCTGCCTCACGCTAATCCTAATCCTAATCCCCATCTCAATCTGAATCATTACTTGTCTTGATCCTAATCTGAATGTGAATCGCAACCCCCAAACCATAATCCAAACCTGAAATCGAAACCTAATCCCAACCCCAACCCTGATCTGAATCCAAATCAGATTCCAAAGCCTAATCACGATCCTTAACCTAATCCTAATCCATGTTCAAATCTTTACCCAGCTACTAATCCTAACTGTAATCCCAATCTGAACTGTAAACCTAATCAACACCTGAATCTGAACTGTAATCTAAACCCTTATCCGAATCTGAATTTGAGTCACGATCCTAAACCTAATCCTAATCCATGTCCAAATCTTTACCCAGCTACTAATCCTAACTGTAATCCCAATCTGAACTGTAAACCTAATCCTAACCTGAATCTGAACTGTCATCCTAATCCTTACCAGAATCTGAACTGTCATCCTAATCCCAACATGTATTTGAACTGTAATCCTAATCCCAACATGTTTTTGAACTGTAATCCTAATCCAAATTCATATATAAACTGTAATCCTAATCCTATCCCGAATCTGAATTTGAGTCACAACCCTAAACCAAATTTTATCCATGTTCAAATCTTTACCCAGCTACTAATTCTAACTGTAATCCCAATCTGAACTGTAAACCTAATCCTAACCTGAATGTGAACTGTCATCCTAATCCTTACCAGAATCTGAACTGTAATCCTAATCCCGAAGTGTATTTGAACTGTAATCCTAATCCAAATTTATACATGAACTGTAATCCTAATCCTATCCCGAATCTGAATTTGAGTCACAACCCTAAACCTAATCCCAATGACAATAATAATCCACATTTTCTTTGATCCCGAATCGTAATCCCAAAGTCTAATCCTGGTCCCATCTTGAATTCAATCCTGCATACTAATCCCATCTGAATCTGAACAGTGACCCTAAACCTGATCCCAGAGCCTATGATTTTCCAAATCCGAATCTGATTCCGGATTCTAATCCTAATCTCAATCCGCGCCCTGATCCTAACCCTAGTTTTCCAATGTTGACTGAGGCACTTTAAATAAAATGGATTATTATTATTGTTGTTATCAGTAATCCTTATCTGCGTGTGACGGGTGAAACCAAAAAACGCCTGTTAATCCGGGCTTTTTCTGGATTTTCCCAATAATCTTTAATCCAGAGTCTGTGCAGATTTGTATTTCTTCCTGGGGTTCGCAGCCCCTGGCAGGGCAGCGGGAGATTCCCCCAGACCTGTAAACGCCGTTTGGCGTCCATGGAAAACTTTTTTTTTTCCAGGGAAGCCGGTGTTTATTCGCTGTGATGTAATCACGCCGCGGTTGCCATGGCGGCGCAGACAAAGTGACTCACTCGTCCCGAGCGCTTGTGCTTTTAGTAAATATTTAAAAGGTCCGCTGATGTGGCCGAGGGACGCGTGCGTGTTTGCTGGCCTCGCCTCCTGATGCAGCACACACACACACACACACACACACACACACACACACACACACACACACGCGCACGCACGCCGACTGTGTTGAAGTGGGAATGGACGTCTGGCTTCAATCATACGTTAGCCGATTTGGTTTGACTCAACTCTAAACCTAATCCTAATCTTAAACCGAGCCGTAATCCTAATGCTAATTGTAATCCATATCTATAAATCCTAATACTGACCCTTACGCTATTCCTAATCTGAATCCTTCGCTTTCCTTAATCCTAATCCCAATCTGAATGTGAATCGTAACCCTAACCATAATCCGAATGGCAGTGACAATCCAAATCCGAATCCTAATCCCATCCCTTTCGGTAACCCTAATCCCAATCTGAATCAGAATCCGAATACTTGCCCAAATCCTAATCCTAATCCCAATCCTCAACATTTGGAATTTCTCAGTCGTTTGGATTTTAGCTGGACAAAATTGTGGGGGGAGAACAGTTTTTAATTGATCATTCAGTTATCTAAACTGTGGGATTAATTATTCTAGGAAATTTTGATTGTATTTTATAAGAATAATGATCTATTGTTATTATAAAATACGATCAAAATTTCCAGGATAATAATAATAATAACAATCATACCTATTAGTATTATTATTATAAAATACGGTCAAAATTTCCAGGATAATAATAATAATAACAATCATACCTATTAGTATTATTATTATAAAATACAATCAAAATTTCCAGGATAATAATAATAATAACAATAATACCTATTAGTATTATTATTATAAAATACAATCAAAATTTCCAGGATAATAATAATAATAACAATAATACCTATTAGTATTATTATTATAAAATACAATCAAAATTTCCAGGATAATAATAATAATAACAATCATACTTATTAGTATTATTATTATAAAATACAATCAAAATTTCCAGGATAATAATAATAATGACAATTATATTATCTGGAAATTTTTGATTGTATTTTATAATAATAGTACTAATTATTATTTCTTATGTATTACTATTATTATTATATGTTCAGGGCTTTGTTTTTTGCTAAAATACATACATATATATATATATATATATATATGTTTGTATTTAAGCAAAAAAAAAAAATATATATAGATAGATAGATAGATAGATAGATAGATAGATAGATAGATAGATAGATAGATAGATAGATAGATAGATAGATTGTATAAGTGATAACTTATTCCTAAAATTAATTTAATGATCCAATAATCCCGCCTCCTCCCAGGTGATCGCCATAGTGATGGACCTGCTGACGGACGTGCAGATCCTGCAGGACCTGATGGAGGCGTCGTGGCGCCGCTCGGTGCCCGTCTACATCCTGCTGGACGCCGGCGGCGTGCCGCACTTCCTGGACATGTGCTCGCGGTTGAAGATAGACGTCAGACACCTGCGGGTGAGAGGCGCCGTCGATCACTCCGATTGATTACGTCTGCGTTCTCCCGATCGACGTTCTTCTCCGCCGCCGCAGAACATCCGGGCCAGAACCCTGGGCGGCGTGGGCCTCAACCTGTCGCTCGGCCGACTCCCCGGCTCCGTTTGCAGCAAGTACATGCTGGTGGACGGCGACAAGGTGATGTTTGGTTCCTACAGGTGAGCTAACTAGCTAACTAGCTGCTTATTACACAGTTATTACACTCTCTGGCGTAATTACACATTAATAACAACTGAACACAGTTTATCTTGGTTATTACACGTGGATACAGCAGTGGTGGAGGGGTAGATTTCTCATTTCTAAATCCGTAAAAAGTCCAGCTGTGGTGGTTTCATGCTATCATCCAGTGGTAGCAACGCTTAGCGGTGCCCGAGTAGCGTGCTAGCGCTAGTGGCGTCACGTAGTAATAATCGCGTAATAACCTCCCGGTGAGGCTCGTCCTCAAACTTTTAAAACTTCTGCCGAGTCAGACGTAGCGATTAAAAAAAAAAAAAAAAAAAAGTATTATTTTATTATCATTATTGCATTATGAACAAGCGCGTATTCAAGATACCGTTAATAAATGTGTTAAAAAGGCTATATAGTTTATGTCTGCTAATTCTCGACCAATGAGGATGTGTTTTGCTGACCAGTTTCTCCTGGTCCACGTCCCGCATGGACCGGAACACCATCACGGTGATGACGGGCCAGGTGGTGGAGTTCTTCGATCGCGACTTCCGCGAGCTCTACGCCGTCTCCGAAAATTTGGACCTCTTCAAGGAGTTCAACGTGTCCCCGCCCGACGACGCCGCCGCCGCCACCGCCACGCTGCGCTCCAGGGCGGGATCCAAGCGCCCGCCGCTGCCCGCCACCACGTCCCGCTTCCAGGTGTCCCTCGGGGACTCGCGCAAAGCCGACATCCAGATCCCGGCGCACAAGTACAACAACCCCAAGTACCTGCTGGTGGTTGGGGATCGGCCCAGACCCACGGGGTCTCTGCAGGAGGCGGGTCCCAGACGGGGGTCGGTTCTGGCGGACACCCCGGAGGAGGCGGGGCCGGGGCGTCCGCGGGTGACCAGCAGCGAGAGGGTGGACACGCTGAGGCCGCGGGCCGCCGACGCCCCGAGCGACATCTTCCAGACGCCCAACGACCTCCCGCGACCGGAAGGGAAGTGGCGGTCGCTCGTGCAGAGGCTCTCCAGGAAGAAGGCTTCTACGGGGGGTTCCGCCGAGGCGGAGGTCCAGGATACCGGCGAGGGGACGCCTCCGCCCAGGTGGAAGGGGAAGAAGCTGCCGAGGACGAGCAAGAGCAGAGACTCCGTCGCCACGGAGGACAACAAGAGTGAGTTGTCGATTGCGCGTTCGTCTACAGCCGCGATTCCGCACTTACCCCTTCGCCTCGTCCGCCCTGCAGGTCTGAAGAGCCAGAAGCTGAAGTCGGCCTGCAAAGTATCCTGACGGGATCTGATGACTCGGCGAAAGAAGGACTACCAGTTTGCCTTAAAGTTCCAACCGCTGTTTGCCTGTCCGGGTATTTTTTATGTGAATGTATTTAGTCGCTGTAAATACAAGTATTCCTTCCAAAGCCTCTCCCAAAGCCCTCGCCTGTCTGACATGTGAAATGCTGCCATCCGGTGAAGGTACGCGGTACCGCGCCCGTTGCGAAGCGGCCGCAAAACGTCCGCCTCACGGGGACTCGTGGAACAGGAAGTCGGCGCAGGAAGTGGCCCGGCGGCGCTTCCTATCCTGTCCGAATCCGATGTCGCGGCAGCTGACTTTAGGATTACCGGGATTATCCATCGGGGCGACTTCAGGAAGGAGGGGTTGGGTTCTGTCTGGACACAGCATGTGATTCCTCATCAGCTTGAACATTTGGAGGGACCCCACCTTCCCCCCCGCACACACACACACACACACACACACACACACACACACTCGTAGAGGAAGTGTGAAAGAGGAAGTGTGATGCGCAGTCATCTGAAACCTCGCCCAATCCGTCGCTGCACGAAAACAAGCCTCGTCGCCACTTTTATTGTTTCATACAAAATCTGCCTGGATGCTGATCCGCCGCTCCCCAGCATCTCCTCCACGGAAGGACTCGGATATACGAGCCTCCGCCAACCGAGTGCCCAAACCAGAAGTGGCGACCCCTTCTTTCAGCACTTCCTTTGAGTGTCCTTTGTTTTTTAAACCCCCCCTCAGTCGAGCCTCATCCGTTGCCGGTCGTCTCGCAGGGTGCGCGCACACCCTCGCACTACAAGTCCAAAAGTCAACCAGTCCACCACGACGGTGGGCTACGGGTGGCAGGCGTGATCGGCCGGGGTCAGTCTTTGGGCGCCTGGTTTATCACCTTCTTCTTGCGAGCCGAGACCATGTCGTAGAAGGGGTCCTTGGTGATGCTCGCTCTGCGGGGAGACGGGCAATTGGCAGTGAGTATGAGGGCGGTTTGCATCGGGAGCATGTCAAACTAGTTAGCTGGATTCTTGCGGAAATCTTCTTGTCTTGGCAACTGGACTTGAGTTCTTCACATTTCACCCGTCATTCGAGAGGCCTCTCAGGTCTAATGACCTCTTGGGAGTTTCCAAGTGTAAATACCAGGGTTTTGGGCGGGTCGAGGTCACGGTGGCTGCAAGCCTCGACCCGCCCGAGAAACTCTTGCCAAGACAAGAATTCACCTTGATCTGGGTGACTGAGAACCTCCACAGACAGTTGGCTGGATGCAAAACTAACCCGACTGGATAAAGGACTACAAACTCCCAACATCCCTCGAGGCACCAGGCCACCACATCCAGGCAACCAAAGTAAAGGTCTTATCTCGCAGCACCCCAAGAAGCCAATGGGCGAATGACACCTGGCAGCACAAACGTCTACCCGAATTATGTTTTAGAACCAGATCAAGATGATGCTATAACAATTTTCCAGATACACGGGGTGTTTCCGTCTTGTCGCCAAAGGCCAACAAGTGAACCCTCAAGAAATCTGTAGTCCCGCACCATGTCACTTCCTGTCTTGGGGTTCATGGTTGCAAACAAGAAACCACAACTGATTTCGGGTATTTGCAAACCAACCTATCAAGATGCTACTTTAGACTCAGATCTGCCTTCTGCTGGGCGTCCATGGCGACGTGGTGGACAAGTGTACAAGTCAGACCCCC
This sequence comes from Fistularia commersonii, assembly GCF_037954325.1. Taxonomy (NCBI): domain Eukaryota; kingdom Metazoa; phylum Chordata; class Actinopteri; order Syngnathiformes; family Fistulariidae; genus Fistularia; species Fistularia commersonii. The sequence continues at coordinate 4,029,305 of NC_141295.1, read as the reverse complement.
AATATTTGAAGTCATTGGGCTTTTATAAGAAGATAAAATTAAGGTTCTGACCTGATGGCCTCGATCCAGGAGTCCCTCTCCGTGGGGCTGGAGGCAGAGATGGTGTAGGACTGGTGTTTCCCCTCCACCACCCGTCCGCACGTCTCCGTCTTGCATGCCTTGATCTTCCTGCCGCTGGTGGGGTTGTAGAGCTCCAGGCAGTACTAGACAACAGCAGAAACCGCGATCGGCATCACCGTAGGAAGGCTTCCTTGTTCAGCTCTCTTGGGTGAGTTTCGTCTTGGAAAGCGGAGGCTAAGGGAAGTGTCTCACCGGCTTGCGTGTATACGGCACCTCCCGGACGCAGAGGTTCTCCAACGGGATGATGCCAATGGGTTCCTTGTCCTACGGGCGGACCAAGAGATATTCGAATTAGAGATTCACCATAATCTGATCTGCGTCGGTGTCACATCGTTGCCGGCGGACCAAAGTAATTGTCAACTTAGGCCTTACGGTGGTGAACTCAAAATAGTAGAGGCAGTTGTCCGTCAGGATGAACCATCGCCTCTTCCATGTCTTCACTCGGCCTCCTGAAAGACCCGGGAAACACCGAAAGGTCAAGAACCAGTGACGATCCGTGTTAGCTTCTGACCTTCCCGCGTGCTAGTCCGCCACTGTTTCCCGTCTTCTTTTTGTTCCCCGCCAGGAAACTTGGCAGTGACTTGGCGGAGAGCTGATCAAACCTCTCAGCTGCTCCCAAACAGACCCGATAGACCAGATGTAAACATTAGCGTTAGCGCTTTTGTCCAATTTTTTTTCTTTATAGCTTTAGCCTTACAGTGCAGTTTATCCTTGTGGTTTGACGGGACACAAGGGACCATTACCAGTTAGCTTCTGTTAGCTTCTGTTAGCTTCTGACCTTCCCGCGTGCTAGTCCGCCACTGTTTCCCGTCTTCTTTTTGTTCCCCGCCAGGGAACTTGGCAGTGACTTGGCGGAGAGCTGATCAAACCTCTCAGCTGCTCCCAAACAGACCCGATAGACCAGATGTAAACATTAGCGTTAGCGCTTTTGTCCAATTTTTTCTTTATAGCTTTAGCCTTACAGTGCAGTTTATCCTTGTGGTTTGACAGGACACAAGAGGCCATTCCCAGGATGGTACTCTCCCTCGCACAGAACCTCATGTTTGGAGTTCTTGTTTACCTATAATTCCCCACACCTTTGTTTTGGAGCAACGGTCTCACCCAGTTTGAGGAGCCAGCCTTCCCTGTCGGGGTTGAAGAAGGTGTGTGTGAGGTCGTTCCCGTCGTCATCTGGGATTTTGAAAGGCTCGTTTCGGATGCTCTCGTAAAGTTTCTATGCAAAGGAGAGCGGAGAGGTCGGATAAATGGTTGGCTAATTTGCTAAATGGTACTCAGTTCAACCCTCTGTCTGTCCTTGTACGAGGACACCGCTAGTGCTAACAGGAGCAAGTCACCGTGGTGTAAAACAAAGGGAGCCAAGACAATGCTGTTGATTCGGAAGCGCTTGTTTGAGGACATCGAGGCTTAATTTAGCAACATAAGTCCACTGTCCCCACTTGAGGACACAAGTTATCATCCCCAACATTCAGGTGCCATTCATCTCTGGTCAACTCGAGTTGGTCACCACGACATGCACATGCTAGTTCCTTCCCCTTCGGCCACGATTCCATTTTCGGGGCGTAAAAAGGTTCTCACCAGGAGCAGGTCGTTGGGCAGGTCGCCCCCGTTGTTGATGCCCCGGTTCATGGAGATGAAGCGTTCCAGGGTGGTCTTGTCTTTCACGTTGGGGTTGTGGAGGCTGGTGTTTAGCATGATGATGGCGAACGACAGGATGTAGCAAGTGTCTGGTGTTGCGAGGGAACACCGGGCGGGAGAAGAGGAAATGAAAGTCACCGCCTCGTTGCTGAAGAAGCGCAAAAATGTTCACCGGGCGAAGCTCACCTGTCGACTGGAAGACGTGCGGGTTGCAGTCGCAGTAGCGCGTAGCGAAGGCTTCCATCATGCGGTCGATCTTCTGAGCTTCGCCGGGCAGACGGAAACTCCACAGGAACTGCCTGTCAGAGTTGACGACACAGTATTTAATCAAACTAAAACTAAAACCTCTCATCCTAAATCCTTGTTCTTATTCCTCAAACACCATCGCTATGCTAATATACAATCGTATCCACTAGCGGACATTATCTTGAGCCAACAGTTTGTGTGCTTCCGCTAGCATCGACTTGCCAATCAGTGTTGCAGTGTAGTTGATGTTAGCCTGGAGGGAAAGTTTCCCCATGAAAAAGGGGTAGGGCTTTTGCTAGCTAACTTGGATGGTTAGCTAACATAGCAGAGCTCCACATCTGGAGGACTGGGGATCACAAGAGGTCAATCAGGGCTGACCTGAGGGCTTGGACCAGGTTGAGGTCGGAGAACTCGTGCAGCTCCACGAAGGCCTTCAGCGTCTGCAGGTGGAAGTCCTCTCTGTGACGGAGATGGTGGAAGACATTAGAATCCAGGTTCTCAGCTCCCCTTCAGGAGCATACCTCCGTCCTTTATCCAGGACCTTTTCCCCTTCCTTGACCCCGCCGAGTCCCCTGACCTTCCCCTCCCTTATGGTGCCTCTGGTCCATCTCCTCAACCCCACGCTCACCTTTCTCCCAGGAACTCTCCAATGGCCGTCTTGCTGAGTCCCTCCTCCTTGTAGAGGAACGCGGCCGTGGAATCGGCGGTTCCGGCGAGTAGCTTGTTCTCCACCAGGTAGCTCATACCCTGCAAGAACACACAGTTGCAGTTTGAGCTTTTTTTGCCGAGCCGATTGCATGCGGAGGCACCTCACGTGCGGAAAGAGGCATTAGCTAATGCAACGCTTTGGCCAACGCGTGCGCACTTGTGCCTGGAACAGCTGGGTTTCAGAATGACCTCAACCCCCTGCACCTTCCCCAACCGCTTACCCGACGCCCGCGGAGTCCAGAAGAGCTTGTGTTTGGCCGATTGCTCAAAACAAATCTCAATTCCGCTTTCTTTTTTTGGCGCGGTCCCGACGGGAACGGGATGTAAAAATACATCTCTGGTTTACCGAAGGGTACGTTTGTACACACAACACCTGCAGAATGTATAGAAGTCCTGCAGATTCTGTAAAAATACCCCAAAAAAGGTACTTCAAAATGGTTTCTGGTCTTGAAATCAGTCTGGAGAGGTCTTAGAGGGACCCGGTCCACCCGCAAGAGCTCTGCCTGCCCCGGATAACCGCAGATAGCATGATGTCACAGGAAGTGTGAAACAAGAAGTGTGCCTTGATGGGCCGGAGCTGCTTCCTGTAGCTTCGAAGGACCCGCTGGAGGAAAATCAGAGCCTTGTCGAGGAGATACCGGAGAAACTCTCAGTGCTGACCTTTTTGGGCTCCATGTTGAATTTCTTCTTCCCGATTGAGAACCTCTTCCCCCTCTCCGTGGTTTTGCTGAAAAATAGAAAACGACAGGTGAACTCGTCTGATCGGTCTGCTAGCAAGCACACAAACACCAGTTCATCAAAAGCCTTGACGTCGTCATGAATTCCCGGAAACAGGAAAAGTTCCGATCTACACGGAAGTTCGCTCCGTCTGATAAGAGCTAATCCCACGTCGGGCAATCGAAGAAACCCCAGGAGATGCAGACGGACACTTCCAGAACGCAAGCCAGATAATTAAATCGGGAAATATCGATTTTGAATCTGTGGCAAAGGTGGATGTTGAAGGTGAAGCTCACCTTTCCTCCCCGGACCCGAAGCTGAGTATGTCGGCCATGATCCCGTCGATCTCCAGTTTCAGTTTCTGGACACGGAAGGAACCCGGGAGACGGCGTCAGCGAGGTGGCGTCGGGTTGAACAGGGGGAGCTCCGGGTGGAACCTACCTGAATGTCGTCCAGGAGGTCCCTCTTGTACATCTTGATGTTCTCCAGCTCCATTTTCTCAGCGGCGCTGAAATCCGAGGAAACTGCGTGGGGCGGCAAAGGGGCAACGTCATGCATCATTCTCTACAGCGCAGACACTTATCGTGGCTCTTATCATCTCTGGTCTGGACGACTGCAACTCCCTCCTTGCCGGTGCCCGAGGTGACTATCACGCTTCTGGGGCTTATTCAGAAACCGTCCCAAATTCTCTCACACAACTCCCGTTCTTATGTCCCTACGCCGGCTCCCGGTAGCCGCCCACGTCAAGTACAAGTCCCTGGTGCTCGCCTACCGGGGAGTGAACAGGACAGCTCCGTCTCTTCTCCAGGATATGGTTAAGCTACATGTCTTGCCCCGTCCACTCCGATCTGCCACCTCCAGGCAACCGTCCACCCCATCCGTCGGAGCCCCACCGATCGAACCGGTCTCGGCTCCTCAGCGGTGGAACGAACTCCCAAAAAACGTCAGAACAGCGGGGTTGCTGCCCATATATCGCTGTAAGCTGAAAACATACCTCTTCACCAAGCACTACCCTACTAATCCCACTCAGCCTCCAGATGAAGATTAACGATGAACTTCTGGCTATTTAGTTGAGTGGTCACTTCTGACTTCCGACTACTGGTACTTCGGATCTTCAGTGACTGAATTGCACTTCTTGTAAGTCGCTTTGGATAAAAGCGTCTGCCAAATGATTGTAATGTAAAGTCTTTAGCGTTGAGCTGCCGGTGAAGGACCGAGATCTAAAGCGACATCAGTTCCTGCTGTACCGCTATTAGTACTACGGAAACACCAAGGGGTATTGTGGTTGTTCTCAAGAAAATCAAGCTGGTAACACCCCCCCCCCCAAAAAAAAAAAGACTGCAGGAAACCGCAAACACAACAACATCTTCAAGTGAGACAGAGCTAATCCCTTGAGCGAGAGCAACATAGAACATCATCGGCATAGAGAATCACCTCACAGAGGCATTTTTCTTCGTTTTTTTAGCCTCCAGATGACCAAAGGACATCTGCCCGGCGGAGTTGGAAGTTTGGTCGACTTGTGCGGGGGATCATACGCATGCCTTGTTCCGCTTACAGACACCGCAACAACTTCCTCACCCTGTGCATGGAGGGGGCGGCGAGACTGGATTTTGAAAGTAGGCATACCCTCATTTCGGGAAAGTCACCTCTCTTCATCGCTTAACGGTACCTTCTGACCCTCTTGCCCCTTTTGGTAGCCTAAATCACATTCTTCTCAATTCACCTTTATCTCCCGATACCACCCTGCCTTTTTGGTTGTTTTTATCTCAGCTCATCCAGAGCGCTCTCACTTCCTGTTTTCAGCATCCTGTTGTTGTAGTCTTTAAAAATCTTCGAGGCCAACCGGTTGAGCATCAGCTGATCGAGTGCTAAAGTGCTATTAGCCCACTCTAGTGCTGCGGGCATCCAATGAGGGTCAAGGTTATCGATCAAGAAAAGCCGCTAACGCGTTTCTCGCTAAATCAGATGAAGACGTGGGTGCTTAAAGAGCCGAGCGGAGTCTCACCCATCTTGAAATCAGTCATCGGGATCCGGTCGGTCGGACGCAGATGCGCAGCGGTGATTTGCAAACGCCGCGCTTCAACCCTTCGCCTTGGAACTCTTCTCGCCACCGGTGTCACTGCGTCATCGCCGCTTTGTAATCTGCCGCACAAGGAAATCAGCAACGTCCTCTTTCGTTGGTTAGGTGGTTCAAATGGGCGGCGGCGGAGCACAGCCCAGGAAGTGTCAAAAGAGGGAGGTTGGACACCCTGTTCTTCAAGAGAGAAAGAAAATTAATCATTTTTTTCTCTTGTTAATAAACCATTGCATGTCTACATCTGATCTGTGAATGAATGAATGAATGAATGAATGAATGAATGAATGAATGAATGAATGAATGAAATAAAATCCACTTTGGACATTCACTATAATCACAATGAAAAAAATGAAAATAATGATAATAATAATAATAATAATAATAATAATAATAATAATAATGATGATAAATGAATAACAATACCAAACACGTAAATGTGGATGGACAGTGGAGAAAGGATTTATAATAATTCATGCAGTCTTCCATTTTGAAGGCGTGAGTCTGGAAGAGAAAAAAAAAAACATATAAATATATAAACAATCTGATGGTTAAATGTTTATTTTTTTTCCTAGATACTAGTTATTACCTGGTTATTCCTGCTGGTTTCAGGCTGAAAACCTGAGGCTGCATCGTCAGTTGGGAAACAGTGCCATCTAGTGGTCAAATAGCGACATTACATCTAGTTGTTGTTTAAATAGTTTATTTATTGATTGATTGACTGATAGATTGATGTCATCAATTTCAACGTCTAAATTATCTGTTCCATCCATTGTCTGAGAATCTCGGTTTTATTTTGAAATATTTGTTCACTTCCTGCGCTCTTGGCAGGGTTATCGCTTTATACATATATATATATATATATATATATATATATATATATATATATATATATATATAAAATACATTGTACATTTTTTAGTTTGACTTGAGGTTTAATCAAATTTCGGGTTTAATAATAATCCAGTGAAATCAGCTACAAATGCATTGGCTTTTCATCATTAGTCTCTCTTCCTCTATTTATATATACATGGATATTAAAACATACATAATTCGAATATTAATCCATAATTTTGGTGTTATTACTTGTAGCACTTTGTTTTTTATAGTATGATTAGCATTTCCCAAATCCTCCATCATAAACTTCATTTATTCTTATAAGTTTATTATATCTACTTCTTGGGCTACATTATAAATACAGATATATTCGCAGTTTGCTGCCATGTTAGCATGATGCTACAGCATGATGCTAAGTCCTTCTGCTAAGTCCCTATGTATGTATATAGATGTATATGTATATATACATAGATATATATACATTATATCTATGTATATATATATGTATATTGATTATAGTGATTATAGTGATATATATATATATATATATATATATATATATACATACATACACATACATACATATATATTTTGTAGATTGTTTAAGAATTAAGAATTTTGGCACAATTGCTAGTAGCGTGTTTTTTTATTTTTACAACTTAAAATGTTCATTTTAAATTGTTTAAAAAAACATTTTATTTTTAATTATATTATTAACATTTTACAAAATTCTCTATCATTCACTTTATATAGTAAATTAATTTATTTCATTCGGTTTTTTTTTGTTGTTTTGTTAAAAGCACATTTAAATTAAAATGCTGCTCGTAAGCATTATGCTAAAGCCACTAAATAAACACAGATAAGGCAAAGTGGGGAAAAAAACAATTAAGAAAATGAAATGTCGCTGCTTCATGCACACGTGCACGTGGATGCACGACTGCAATAACTACATCTCACACACACACACACACACGATGCATCAATTTGTTTTTTGCACAAATCCTGTCTTGTTGAACGACAGGGTGCAAAAATGGGGGAGGAGAGAGAGAGAACGCAGCAGCGGAGGGGTGGAGGGAGTGAGGCGGGAGGTGTGTTACAGTTTCCTGTTTCACGTTTCCAAGTTTCACGCCGATCTGGGCGTCTTAACCCTCCTCCCTCGGCGCCGCCGCCGTCAGTGCAGGGCGACGGCAAGCGCGACAGGATGCAGGCGATCAAGTGTGTGGTCGTGGGAGACGGGTACGCAGACACTTTCCTTCTCTTTGCTACAAAGCTCCGGAGCCCGGGTTCGAGCGGCGGGGCGGCCTGCTCAACCTGCTCACGCCGTCTCGTGTGTGTGTGTGTGTGTGTGTGTGTGTGTGTGTCAAGAGTGATAACCTATTGGGGTAAAACAAAGTAACGGTGTTGGTTCTACTTCACAAACTTCACTACTTCTACTAGCCCTGTTGGCATTTCTCAAACTGTGTTTGATGGTTTCGTTTGGGAGCGTGTGTGTGTGTGTGTGTTTGTGTGTGTGTGTGTGTGTGTGTGTATGCAGGCCTCGACTTGCAGGAAATCGCAGAAACGCGGAGGCGCTAAATGCAGGGAGGGAGTGGATGGGTGAAAAGACGACGCATCCTTGGGTGGGGATGGGAGTGGGGGGGTTCGAGGTGCGGCTGGAGGCGTCCAAAGAAGGGGTGGCGGCGGCGGCGGCGGCGGCGGTGGCGGTGGCGGCGGCGGGGGGGCTCGGATACGCCGCCGCCACTCCTGCCGTCCATATCGGCCTGCTTCATCCTCTTCCTGGCAAGCCGCTCATTGCTTGTCATGATAACGGAAACTGAAAAGAGGAAGTTTCTGCACAGCCGGGTTCAAGGGGGGGGGATCCCCCCCCCACACACACTCCTCTGAATGTGTGTGTGCGTATTTGCGTGTGTGAGAAGTGTGTTAGCGTGCACATGTCACAATAGTGGAGATAAAACGGCAGCGGCGGCGAAGCACCAGAGGCGAGGTTTTTAGTCTCTGCGAGAAAACAAACTCAACCTGAGAGGAGACGTCAACAGAAACCAGAATCGGTCAATTAGAGCCAAACATCGGTAATTAATCAGTAATTAATCAGTATCAATAATTTTCTGCTTGTTGTCACAAAGCCGTCGATTGAGACGCGGAAGAAGAATATTTTAAAAAATTGTTAGCGTGGTGTGCAGTTCCAGTTGTAGCCACTAGGGGGCTGTTGCAACAGCCTCGAGGAGCGGCCTGTTGTGATTGGTTGTGTCGCCTGCACGAAATCAAATGTGACGTGCACGTGTCTTTGCATTGGTCCAACAGATGTCGTAAAAATATATTTATCTATATATACGAAGAAAGCAGAGTAGAGGGGGAAAAGGAAGCTCCTAGGATGGGAGGAGATCACTGTGAGCAGCAAGCCTCGTGAAGCCTAGGAAGCTGAAGGAACCCTTTATTTTCCAAAACTTAAATTAGATTAAATTTAATCAAATAATTTGTTATAATTGAATTCATTGATTAAATTCCATTTTAAATTTTTTTATTTCTACTTTTGCTGTTTTGGCTGATTTTTAGATGACAAACACCTGTGTTTATTTACACTTTATACTATAACAGTACGTTATACTAACACCTCTGCTGCTAATAGTCATACATGTTTTATCCAAATAGAACATTTTAAAATAATAAAATAAATACATAAATCGAACATAATTTAGTGGAACTATACATATATATATTTTATTTTATTTTATCTTATTTTATTTTATTTTATTATTTGGGGGGGGGGGCTCAAGCTGACAATGAATTTCATGTGTTTTTTACTTGAAAAATGTAATAGAAACTGCCTTTTTTTTCAAATGGTCGCAGAAGCCGTGCTCCAGGATGCACACACACACACCCACACACACACAGACTGATGGAGACAGATGAGAGAACATAGCCAAATAGAAAAAGCAGGTTAGAACAACTTCCTGTCTGAAAAGTTTGCAAAAATAAAAGTCTGGTTCTTCTAACAGCCGTTGCGACGGAAAATCAGTTTGGGTAGAAAAACATACGGATGAAGATCCACTTCCTGTTTCTCTGCTCTGACTTACTTCTCTGAAACCGGTTACTTCCTGTCTGAGTCACACAGCATGCCCCAGGACACGTACCCACACACACACACACTCACACTCACACTCAGCTACATTTTGCTCCAGTTAGCATGATTAGCCCGCTGATGCATCACGTTATTTAAGACATTTTTTAAGCTAATGCTAATGCTATGAGGCATGCTAGGCAATGAAGCGTGATGACATCACGCGAAACGTCACGGACGCCGTTTGACCTCCGTCGATCGGCGCTCCTCTACGAATCCCGTCTTTTTTTAATCGCAAAGTCCTGATTGGTGTCGTCTTCGGGCGCTAACATGGTCCAACTGCAAAAGGCAGGAAAGTTGCAGAAAAAGATGCACGATGAGCCATTGAGTTTGGAAAAAAAACAATTTGAAACACATTTAGGGTCACTCCCATCAGAAAGGAGATGTCAAGATGCGTGTGTGTGCATGTGTATGTTTGTGCATGTGTGTGTGTGTGTGTGTGTGTGACGGCGCGGCTTCCACCAATGAGCTGCAAAGCCTCAAGTAGCAAATTAGCATTTCAGCTAAAATAATAAAAATAAAATGTTACTTGCTGCTCGACGCTCTTTCACAGTGAGGGCCGCGAATCTTCGACGCCTCCCCTCTTCCTCTCGCGACACACCTCGCCACTTCCTGCCGCTCACACACACTCGCGGCCTGTAACGTCTTGCTGAGTGTGTTTGTACTTGTGTGTTGCAGGGCTGTGGGGAAAACATGCCTCCTCATCAGCTACACCACCAATGCCTTCCCCGGGGAGTACATTCCTACTGTGTGAGTATGACACACACACACACACACACACACACACACACACATATGCACATGCACGTGCACACATGCGCACACATGCAGGCTCAGGATGGGCCCTCGCCCTCACCTGAAGCTGCAGGAAAGACCAAAAAGCAACAAGTAAACCTGCAACACTTAAAGTTGCTGCGTGTGAATGCATGATCAATACACACACACACACACACACACACACACACAAGCACATGCGCATGCACACAAATGTTTGAACTTTTTTCAGCGGCAGGTCGGGACCGGCAGCCGAGGGCAAAAACACACCAGTTTGAAAAAGAAGCAAAAACAGAGGGAAGGAGCATCAGTGGCGTAGGGTTGGGAGGGAGTGAGAGGGTGACAGGGTGAGAGTGGGGGGAGTGAGAGTGGAGTGAGAGGGTGGGGGTGCACTACCGCCCATGTGTGTGTGGGGGGGCAAGACACTGAGTGATTCATCCAGGCGATAGGATCTCTATGAAGATTTCAAAGGCTGCAATTGCGCTACAGCCGAACAGGAAGTTGCTAAAAAATGTGCGTGCGTGCATGTGTGTGGGTATGTGTGTGTGTGTCTGTGTGTGTGTGTGTGTGTCTGTGTGTGTTAATCAAAGTAGCGTGAGGGGAAGAAAACAGCCCAAGTGTTGAGTTGCAGTACCAATGTTCACCACTAGAGGGCACTGTTGCTACTTGCTGCTCCCGATTTGATCGATTCCTTTCAATCATTGACTGACAATGAGGTCATTGATAATTAATGATATTGGTTTTGAAAGTGTTTTGTTTTTTCCGGCCCGACCAAGGTTCGACAACTACTCGGCCAACGTGATGGTTGACAGCAAGCCCGTCAATCTGGGCCTTTGGGACACAGCCGGGCAAGAGGACTACGACAGGCTCCGCCCCCTTTCCTACCCACAGACGGTACACACACACACACACAGACGAGTGTGTGTACACACACACGTCTGGAGAAGCGTGAAGATTAGCTGATACGCCCTCGTCTCACTTTTTTCTCACTGATTACAAATCGCACAATCTCATAGCGAGGAGTGTCAGATCAAACGAATGGTCTGTGTGTGTGTGTGTGCGTGTGTGTGTGTGTGTGTGTACGTGTGTGTGTGTGTGTGTGTGTGTGTGCAGTCTAAACATTTCAAACAAAGCATGTTATCATGCAACGAGAAGTCACACATGTGATGCTAGCATGCTAAAACAATATTAGCTAATGCGCGACTAGCTCAGGTGTTTGAATATTCATGGTTTTACACCAAGTACTACAAAGTACTTTTCAAGGTACATGTACTGCAGTACTACGTCTCCTCTCTCTTTCCCCCTGCAGGACGTTTTCCTGATTTGCTTCTCCCTGGTGAGCCCGGCGTCGTACGAGAACGTCCGAGCCAAGGTCAGTCTTGATTTGCAACAGAAAAACTACAAAAATGGAGGACGGCAGATGAAGAAGCCAGTAAAATATGGCTGACCTTTAAAAAAAAAAAATTTAAATTCAGGAATTGAAGTGAACAGATGAAATCCGTGATTTGATTGACAGACGTGGCAGAAGAGGTGCAGTGAGAGTTCGGATTAAAAGACAATAACGACGGAAAACGGTTATTAACTCGTTATTACATGTTTATTACACGCTTATTACCGTGTAATTGACGCTAGGCTTTGACAGCCCCGAAATGGTAGTTTGAAATGTTTTGACCCCCCAATTCCACCCCCTAGTGGTACCCGGAGGTGCGCCACCACTGCCCCTCCACGCCCATCATCCTGGTGGGAACCAAGCTGGACCTGAGGGACGAGAAGGAGACCATCGAGAAGCTGAAGGAGAAGAAGCTGGCGCCCATCACCTACCCTCAGGGCCTCGCGCTCGCCAAGGAGATAGGTCAGTGCCAAAAGCGGCGCCCGGAGAAGCGGCACGAACGTGTTTTGATCTGCGTTTTTTTTTTTTTTTTTTCACCCCCCTACCCGTCGCACGCCGTGCAGACGCAGTAAAGTACCTGGAGTGCTCGGCTTTGACCCAGCGTGGCCTGAAGACGGTGTTCGACGAGGCCATCCGCGCTGTGCTTTGCCCGCCGCCCACCAAGACCAAGAAGAAGCCCTGCTCCCTGCTGTGAACGGTGAGGCGCCGACCCTTGACCCCATATGTAATAACAATAACAGTGTAATGACAGTGTAACAACAGTGTAATAACAGTCTAATAACTGTAATAACATCTGATCGGATTATAATGATTTTTTTCCAATTCACGACGGAGTTACATTTCAAATATGGCTGCAAGAAATCAGTCAGGGACGCCATTAAAATGACATCGCTGGGGTGAGACACATGGCGGTAGGGTTCCCCCGCAGCGCCGTTTCATTAAAGCATCATCATGGCGAGCGGCTAAATCAATCCCAAGTCTTCAGGGGGTGATTTTCAATCTGGCAATGATGGCCACAGCTAACGCTAACTCATGCTTAGGAGAAACGCTGTTAACCCAAAGCGAGGGTGAAGACAAATTTGCGAGACGGAGTTAGCATTGCGAAGCTAACTAGCTTCCTCCGTTTCAGGTCCCGGCGGCGGAGCGAGGAAGGCGTACCATCACAGGCCAGGAGAAAACCCGGAGTGTGCATCCCAAAAAAACTCACAACTGGATTTATTGTCCTTTTATACATATATATATATATATACATACATATTTTTTTATATATATGTATAAATACAATAACTGTTGTAGCAGCTCTTTGTTTACAACGCACTTACTATGGAAACCAGGTGGTATCACCTAGCAACAGCGCACAACGGTACGACTACACGCTGTTGCGGACACGCTGGCGGTCAAAAAGCCGGAGGAGCTTTCAGTTGAAGGGATCTTCGTTCCAAAGTAGATATTCAAAAATATATATTTATAGAAACCAGTTATAGATGCAGGCCAATATGTGACCTGTCAATCAAAACGAGCTAAATGTGTTTGTTATTAACACCTTAGCGCATTAGCGGCGGCACGAGCACCACGACCCCGTCCTCGATCACATGACTCCGTGACAGCGAATGCGGGCTGCGAGCGCCACGACGTTTCTAAATTAGCATTTTTTTGCCGCTTGTTTTGTTTCATTAGCGACGAGCTACATGGGGACAAGAGCATTTTGTACAAACAGCAGAGGGGAGGGAGGGGGTGGGGTTTGGGGTATGAGTTATTTCAGCCATAAGTGTGTTATTTCTTGTGAAATAAAATGAAATAAAATAAAATTAAACAGTTTCTTCAGCTCTATACCTTTGGGAGGGTCCTCAAGGGGCCGTGGGAGTTTGCCCAACTAGTCTACGTGTGAATGTGGGGTTGCAAGGTCGCGCTTGCTAGCGGCGGCGCTGGTTAGCGACAAGCTACAAGAGGTTATTCGACATTTTATTGGGCAATTATTGATAACGTCACAGGGATCCGGGTCAGATTTTTTGGCGCCGAGCGATCCCATTGGCCCCTTCGTGGTACAAAGACAGTCCTGCGATCTGATTGGCCGAGTTATTTTTGGTTGAAACGGCCAGACACGGCTCACATTTCTATTCACGGCTATTCTTTTTGACGTAGCATCTTCTGACGCTAATGTTAAAACCAACATTTTTGCAAGATTGAAAAGTCATTCGTTCATTCTGTGTTTTCCCTCACAGCTCCGCTAAACACCATTAGCGATGCTTGACAACTGGTTAGCGACATGCTAACGCACAGATTGGCAAACGCCACCGGAGCCCGCTGCTTCCGTTGCCGACATCTGGCAGCCTCGCGATTTGTTTGTTTGTTTGAATGACTTCCATAAAAGGAAGACGTTGCCATGGCGACCCCCCCATTTGACTCAATACACCATTGAAGCAGATGCAGGGCGTTCTCTAAATGCGTCCCTGTCAGGTTAAGAGCCTCCCCATCGATCCCCGATCGGCTGTCGGACCCTGGTGCGCCGTAATCGCCTCGCCGAAGCTAATGGCTTGTGAAAAGGCCGCAGACCAGCCGCTTCTCGTCGCTCAAACTCAAGCCGGGCGCTTATTTTGAAGACGCGATAGAAGAAAAACAATCGATATCGCTTTGTGAGGCTTCACGTACCCTTCCGCCGCCTCCCGATCGTGGATCTCGCTCGAATCGCAACCGATTGACGACAGTCCCACGGACACGGTTACTCTATCCTGAATATAAGTCTACTTCCTTTTCCCTGACAACCTGCTGTTGGACACATATTACCCTGATATAAGCCTGTTAGCGTAAAGACTGCGCTGCAATGTAAAGATAACGATAAAGGGCGACGGTTAGCGACCCTGAACGCAGGATAAGCAGTGATGAATGAACAAAGGAATAATTATTACTAAAACGACAACAAAAAAAGTGCATATGTGAAGGGAAAAACAAAAAGAAGAGTTCCATGGCGGCGGTTCAGTCGGGTCATGGAGAAACCACAGGCAGTAATGATTACACACACTTTGTTTCCTTGGCAACGAGGAGCTGCAGGACGCAGCCATTGGACGGCGGCAATTAGATAATCAACGAAAATAGACACATCCTGCATGGCTGCGTTTCACGCCACCTTCTTTCCGTACCTTCGTGCGTTGGAAACAACTTCATGGTGGGGTTGATGGCGGCGGCTCCGCCCACATCGAGGAACTACTACGAAACGATGGGACAAAAAGCGCCATACGTTTTCCTCTGAATGCAGATCCAAAAATCTCCGTTGCTATGCTGATGACACACAAATATATCTCACCAAAGACGCCAACACAAACAAAAGGGTTGTTTTTTTTTTTACATATAAACAAACATATTACATATTATTACAGTCAGTAGACACTTCTATCTTCTCTGGTGGAAGAAGTTTTTACATTATTGGTGTTAGCATCCTCAGCTAACGCCATGCTTCAGGAGCAGGTGGCAGCGTAATGTTATGCTACGATATTGCTCTTGCTTGAAACTCTAGCACAACAATTTCCTTCGCGATAAATAAAGTTGTTCTTATCTTATCTTATCTTATCTTATCTTATCTTATCTTATCCAAGGGAGCGCTAGCATGGTAGCAACAATTTGGGCATCACATGACCAATGACCCAAGAACATGCAACCTAGATCTTCACCATCATGTCCAAATCATCTCAGTCCAACTTTTATCTCCAGAACATTTCAGAGTATATCAAAGAAACTGGTGACTGATCATTTTCCACCACCATTATGTATGTGTGTGTGTGTGTGTGTGTGCAGCCATTAGTCAAGATCGTGCACGTCACGGTGCAGCCCCGTCACACAGGTGATGACACTCCTGACAGGAACGCAGGAACAACCACTCAGCTGCCTGACAATCAAACCTGAAGGTCGCCCACATGCCCCATCCTCACCACATCACTCGCTTATATACATATAAAAATACATATATAATAGCATTTATTGTAATGTTATTACATCATCTTGGATTTTTTTTCATTGCATTACATAAATTTAACAATATAAAGTATCACTGTTGCAGCTAAAAACAAATACTTTTCACACCTGGAATCATATTATGAAGCTTGAAGTACCACTAATATTACTACAAAGAAAAACAAATAAAGAAATAAATAAAAATAAATAATGCCTCACCTGGCAGCATGGAAAGGAAAAAATCTAAAATAAAAAAATTAATTGAATGTTTCTATTCATTCAGTGATTTGTAGTATAAAGTTATTTTCCACCAAACTTCACCATTTTTAGTCACTTTTTTTCAAAATCGCTGAAAAAAAAATCACATTTAGTGTTTAAATATGAAGAAGAGACGTGCGGTGACACAATATTGAGACCATATTGCTGTCTCTGTGGACGTCACTATTAAAATTTTCAAACACTTTAAGCACTAATATATAAACTAAATTCCATACTTTAGCTGATGCGTATAATTTTTTTCGTCAACAACTGTAACGTGTTTCTCGTGCCGAGCGATCGTAAAGCGGCAGCGAAGACACACTAGGTGAGGCACGCAGTGACGGTGCCTCAAGGGAGGAGGCACTGGTGATCCCAGGGGTCCTTTTTACGACTCGGCTAAAGAATAATAGAATTGCAATAGCAAGCTACTGTAAACAGTTAGCAAGTCAAGTGTAGCCATCCAGTTATTTTTTCCTCTTTCTTGGCTTTATTTCCAAAATGGAGGATAACATAGCTAAACTGAAAGAATTTTCTAAACTGGACTTTCAGTGGAAGCAGGAGATAATAAGTAAGGGGAGACCAACGCCGGCGCTAACGGATTAGCTTCAGACTACTAGACGAAAGACTCGGTCTTTTCAAACGGAGCGGTAAACTCAAAAACGCTGGCTGTGTGGATGTCCAGTAAGAAAGTGCCTTTTCTGCTTTTCCTTGCATTCTTTTCTCAACTTCTGATAATCAAACAGGAGCAGTCGGACACTCACATTCAAAGTCAAATCGCGCTAAAAACATTCGGGATGTCAAGGATAGATTTGGCTTTGAATGAACAGCATCCACAATGCGAAGGTAAAGGAAAATAAGAGATAAAAACGTTTTTTGTTTTTTAAATGTGCTTTTTCTATGCTACAGTTTGTATATATATTTTAAACAAAACACGTTAACTGCTGCTCATAAAAAGGTGAATATGCAACTCCTTAGGGTTCATTTGTTTGTAAATATGACTGATGACGTCAGTGCGTCACCAGCCATGAACCGCACGTCACTGGTGTGTTTGCACTTTGACCTCTGTAATAATCAGGTTGCTCAATCCGGGTTCCCAAGGAAGAGCTGGACTTGCGTCTGCGCCTGCGCACTAGGGACGCGGGGGGGGGGGGGGGGGGGGGGGCGGAGCCGCCGGTACTTTCCCGGCGGGAACCGGGAGGAGAACCGACGAACCGGAGCCGGTGGAAGACCTTTCAGACGCGGTGAGTGTGGAGTTTTTAATTAAAATATTTTTAATCATGTTCTGTAAACGCCAGTCTAAGGCGTGTTTTTTGTTTGTTTTTTGTTGTTGCTGTTTTTTATTTATTTTATTTTTTTCATTTTTTATTTTTTTTTCGTGTTGCGTTCAAGTGAATCCCGGAAAAAAGAGGATTAGATACAGTCGTGATGATCATGACAATAATAGAAGAACCCGGATGTGATTGACTTTTACGGTAATTGATGGACATTTCACGCACTTTGTGCAACTGCAGTTTAGCAGTAAATAAACATAAATACAATTAAATTGAATTAAATTGAATTAGATTGAATTGGATTAAATTAAATTAAATTAAATTAAATTAAATTAAATTAAATTAAATTAAATTAAAACTCTCCGGTGTTCTGCTCCGTTCCGGTGCCGGACGCGGTGAAAATCCCGCATGTTTCGAGTCCGCACGCACACGCAAACACGCACATATGTCTCCACACACGCAAAAGCGGTCGAAGTTCCGTGCGGACTTCACGGAGAGTCCGGATTGGGTTATTCTGGGGAAAATAAACGCACCGATGCGCGCGAACATCCCAGCGCTGGCTCGGCCGATCGTAGCCGATCGGATTCGATCACCCGTATCGATCAGTACGAAGCCGCAGCGGGACGCGCACGGCGTGGGTTGACGAAGGAAAACAAAAAACAGCTAGTTTCTCAACGGAATTCTGCAGCCTTGTTTGCGCTCCGTGCGCGCCGCGGCGCATCCACGTCACAATCCGAGGCTTTATTTTTAATAAGCGGTCGCAGTGACCGGATGGAGAACGGTGGTGCCGGGAAAAAAAGATAAAACCAAACCCTTTGCGCTCCTCATTGATCGACCTCTCAAACTAATCACTTAATCAATCAGCTATAATCAAGTCTCCGGCTGTTTAATTTATTAGTTGTTCATGGATTAATCAATCGGGACGACTCTAATAGGAATAGAAACCAAAGCCTCCACGACCAGCAAGACACACACACACACACACACTCACACACACATATTTATATATGCATATATGAAACCACCTGGATCCAACATGGCTGCTGATATTTGGAAAAAAAATGATTTATCTGAAATAACAAGACACATTAACGAGACTCTTATTACAGTGTAATACACGCTTACTTACATGTAATACGTGCATATTAGAGTGTAATACATGCTTATTTCACCTCCTACCCTGCATGGCTGCAGACGTTTGGAAAAAAAATTGATTGCACTGAAATAATAAAACATGTTAAGGAAACGCTTATTACAGTGTTATACACATTTATTACAGTGTTTATGGTACGTTACAGTGTACTACACATTATTATAGTGTAATACACGTGTATTACAGTGCAATACTCGCGTATTGCAGTGTAATGCACATTTATTACAGTGTAATACACATTTATCACAGTGTAATACAGATTATTGCAGTGTAATACACGTCTATTACGGAGTTATACTCGCGTATTGCAGTGTAATACACATTTATTACAATATATTACATGTTTATCACAGTGTAATACACATTATTGCAGTGTAACACACATTTATTACAGTAAAATACATGTTTATCACAGTGTAATACACATTATTGCAGTGTAATACATGTTTATTGTAGTGCAATACTCATGTATTGCAGCGTAATACACATTTATTACAGTGTAATAACCTTTATTACGGTGTAATACACATTTATTACAGTGCAATACACATTATTGCAGTGTAATACACGTTTATTACAGTGTTATACTCGCGTGTTGTAGTGTAACACACATTTATTACAGTATAATACACGTTTATCACGGTGTCATACACATTATTGCAGTGTAATACATTTTTATAACAGTGTTATACTCGCATATTGCAGTGTAATACACATTTATTACTTTATAATACACATTATTGCAGTATAATACAGGTTTATTACAGTGTAATACATGCTTCTTTCACCCCCTCACCCTGTCTATCAACCACATCAGTGGAAGTGAAATGGAGAATGGATCTCTGCTCACCTCCTCCTCCACCCCCTCCTGCCATTGTCCGTCCCTGGAAAAAAAGAAGAACACTTTCATGTAATTCATTCAGCCTCCCTAATGATGCTTTCAAGGCCGCCGCGTTCAGTCTGGCCTTTAATAACTCCTCACGGGGGGCGAGGGGGGGGGAAATTGATTTAATTGCTTTGGGAAGGAGAACGGCCATGTTTTTCTTCTTTCCCCCCCATTCGTTCATGGCTCGGCCTTCTATTCTCTCCGTTCTGACTATCTAATCGGACCATGCATGGGAGTGTGTGTGTGTGTGTGTGTGTGTTCGTGTGTGTGTGTGTGTGTGTGAGAGAGTCACCGGCCCCTGGCCACCAGCGCCGGCCACAAATCCACTAATTGAAAGAGCCTCGGGGGGGGGAAGTATGTACTCCGAGAGCGACGGACAACGATTGGCTGATAGAGGTTGCGTTTCCAACACACACACACACACACACACACACACACACACCAAACACACACACACACATAGTGGGCAAAGTCCTACCCACCTGTCACCCATCCGCTCAATAACTCCACTTACATCTAAATGAATCCAAAGTTAATCTAAATTAATCTACATTAATCTAAATTAATATACATTAATCTAAATTAATATACATTAATCTAAATTAATCTACATGAATCTAAATTAATCAAATCACTTGCTTCTTTATATTTAAATCATGTAATGCCTCTAATTCATTTACTCACGATTAACACGTCTTGGAGGCCGGGGGGGGGAGAAGAGGCGGGGTTTAACCGAGACATGTCACCTGTCAATCAGAGGATGATTGACAGGTGACAACCCTGGCCTCACATGATTGGCTGATGGCTAGTGGTGCGCGTGCGGTCCTTCCGCCTTGGAAAGTAGTCCCTGCTCTGGGTTTCCCTTCGGAAATCACGGGTCGCTGAATGAGCCTTGACAGAAGCTGGCTAACACTTACCATAGGATTCCAGTCATTATGCTAAGCTAAGCTAAAGTCCGACCCTGATCTGACCGTGGTGACGTCAGCCGCGACCTTCGGCTAACGAGCATTCCGCTTCAAATAAATGCCTGGCTCTGGGGAAACTTGGCTCTTCACGTCACCATGGCAACCCCCAGCTTCAGCCCGTGATTGGACGGCGTCCGCTGCTGATGGTCACAATAAAAAAAACGACATTTATCAGGTTGCAGCGTCCTCTTGGTGTGCAACGTGTGTGTGTGTGTGTGTGTGTGTTAATGAATTACGAGCGCAAGCATGAAGAGGTCGCTAAAACCCCCTAATTGGCCCAATAACATTTTTTCGGGGGGGTCGGACGCAGTGAGCGGATGAATAGGGTAATTACACAGGCGTTACACTGTGTTTTCGTCAACGGCGGCGGGAGTGGGGGGGGGGCGGACGGCGTGCTTTCATGTGATTGGCCGTCGCATTTTGTTTATCCTCGCCGGGGTCTCCGGGGTCGGACGCTTTAACGCGCCGCTGAAATGTAATAACTGTGTAATTAAGAGCGGAGCGGCACCGAGCTGAGGACAGCGCGTCGCCACGGCCATTTATAAAAGTTATATAATTTAATGTAATATAATATACAACGTGGTTCCGTCGCTGTGTCGCTCGGGATTCAGGTAAAGAACTGGTGTCGTTTGGAGCCTTGGTTAAAAAATATAGATAATCAATAATACTGGAATTTCTAAAAATACGTTGTAATTAATTGATTCATAATTATTATTCTTACTTTTTATCTTATTCTAAAAATATTAATTATCTTTTATTTCCTTTTGCCGTGAAGAATCTGTCCTTTTGATGCCGTTTTCCCCAGGGCGTCTCCCATTGGTTGCTCGGGGGAACAACCGTGCTCTGATTGGCCGGCGCATCAGGTGCTCTGATTGGTTGGATCTGATTGGTTCTTGGCGCTTTGTGACTTGGAAAAATATTCTCCCGTGCATCCGTTATCTACCTCTCCACGCCGTTTTTTTTTCTTTTTTTTTCTAAAGTCCTGACCTGTCATCGCCATGACAACCTCAAGCAGGGAACATATTCTTGGGGCTCACAATGATGGACAAATGAGCGGGGGGGGGGGGGGTTGTCTTTTGTGTGTGTGTGTGTGTGTGTGTGTGTGTGTGCGTGTGTGTGTTTGGAGATTAGATTGTGCTGAAAAGCCCAGGTGAACATGGGTGTGTGCGTGTGTGTGCGCTCCGTTGAGCGGAACAAACTGTTATTAGTAATAACCGTGTAATAGTGGCGTTATTACAACTTGTGTCATTTCCGGGAGCGCCACGGATCAAACCGCTGGAAAAATTAGGCTCCGCCCCCTTCGTCATCCCCCCCCCGCCCCACGTAGCACAGCCACGGATCACTTTTGATTGACAGCGGCGTGGAGGGTGGCGGCGTGCTAGTTCATGGTGTGCTCCCGTGCAGCTCTGTTGTTATTAAGGTGCAATGGCGGCGGTGTAAACAACACGTATGCTAATAGGAGTCAAATGTTTTTGTTCCCGCGGCGACTAATGGGTGGTTTAGGATTCTGCAGGACGGCGTTGGCGATGGCAGCGGCGGCGGGGGGCCTAAGGTGTGTTTTCTACTTTACCGCTTTTCAATTGCGTTCTTACATATTAAGAAAGAAAGTAAATATTTCCTATATCACGGCGTGCAACTGCTTCTGGTCAGGCTGCGGTGACCTCTGACCCCCCCCTTCTCTAAGAAGGGCAATAAATCAGCCGTGACCCCTGGATGACCTCCTCGGCCCGGAGCTTGACCCACGGCGCGATAACGTCAACGCGGTGGGAACGACTCACCGAGGCGTTTCCATGGTAACCGGAGATGAAGGGCAGGTCGTCACGGCAACAACAAGGAGTTTTGATGAACCTAGGGAGATAGAATAGAAAGGGGTTTATTTTGAAACTGTCAGGAAGGCAGTTTTCCTTTACTTCCTGTCTGACTTGAGGGTCGATCCACCGGGTGCGATGGGTTATTTTGGTTTTATTTTGAAAGGATTAAAATGGATCGTTTATTCGGAAACGCCGCTCACTTCCTGTCTGAGGAGAATCTGTTTTTATCCGGGTAGATGAGCGACGACTAATGTTTACTTGTCAGATGAAGCTAGTGTTTTATTCTGAAAGGCTGGGAAACGCCGTTCACTTCCTGTCTGATTTGCGCCGTTTTAATTTGAAAGGCTATTTTCACATGGCTTCCTGTCTTCGTACAGATTTATTTCAATTCACTTCCTGTCTTTTCTTTGAGATTCCTGAGTTTTATTTGGAAAGGTAGTCCACTTCCTGTTTCGGAAGTACCATTAAATATGAAAAAGCCGTTTTCTTTTCACTTCCTGTCTCGGGAGAATCCCTTCCCTCGGAGCCTCACGTTTCATTGTGAAAAGGTCCCGCCGCCATGGATCTCTTCTGGTTGTCGCCTCGCCATGGCAACGAGTCGGCGCCGCCCCTGGCTCACCCCCTGCTGCTCCCCACGCCCGCCGCGCCGCTCCTGGACTTCCCTCCCGGCGGGAACGACACCTGCCGCAACTGCAGCGAGTCGGCGGCGGCGGCGGCGTCGCTGCCGGTGCTGGCGGCCATCTTCGTCCCGCTCATCTACGGCGTGGTTTGCGTGGTCGGCCTGCTCGGCAACACGCTGGTCATCCACGTGGTGGTCAACTACACCCGCAACGAGTCGGTCACCAACATCTACATCCTCAACCTCGCCATCGCCGACGAGCTCTTCATGCTGGGCCTTCCCTTCCTGGCGGCGCAGAACGCGCTGCTCTCCTGGCCCTTCGGCTCGCTCATGTGCCGCGTGGTCATGACGGTGGACGCCATCAACCAGTTCACCAGCATCTTCTGCCTCACCGTCATGTCGGTGGACCGCTACCTCGCCGTGGTGCATCCCATCCGCTCCACCTGGTGGCGCCGGCCCTCCGTGGCTAAGGCGGTTAGCGGCGCGGTGTGGGCGGGCTCCTTCGTGGTGGTGCTGCCGGTGGTGGTTTTCGCCGACGTGCTCCAGGACGACGGCAACTGCAGCATCGTGTGGCCCGAGCCGGCGGAGGTGTGGAAGACCTCCTTCATCGTCTACGCCTGCGCCGTCGGCTTCTTCTGCCCCCTGCTGGTCATCTGCCTCTGCTACCTGCTCATCGTCATCAAGGTACGGCTAGCCGGGCGACAAGCTAGCGGAACGGCGGACGTTTGCCGACACCCGGCGCGCTAGCTTTAGACTCGCGGCCCTCTGGGCAATATTTTGTGGCCCCCGTCCCCGCCTGAAATCAAATTTTTGTGTTAGTGTGGCGTTTTTTTTCTCCCTTGCATCTGGGTTTTAAAAAAAAAAAAACGGCAAGAAAAAAATGAAAAAGTAACTTCGCGGTGTATTTTTTGCTTCAAAATTTGAAAAAAAAAAAAGTTGTTTTTTTTTTTGGTGAGAAAACTTATAGTGACATTGATAAAATGTAATTTTTACTACTATAAAAAAAAGTACAAAAACTATAGCAAAAAAAAAAAAAGGGCAAGAAAAAAATGAAAAAGTAACTTTAAAGTGCATTTTTTGCTTCAAAATTTGATAAAAAAAAGTATTTTTTTGGTGAGAAAACTAATACTGACATGGTTAAAATGTAATTCTTACTTCTTTAAAAAAGTACAAAAACTATAGCAAAAAAAAAAGGGCAAGAAAAAAATGAAAAAGTAACTTTAAAGTGCATTTTTTGCTTCAAAATTTGATAAAAAAAAGTATTTTTTGGGGAGAAAACTAATAGTGACATTGTTAAAATGTAATTTTTACTACTATGAAAAAATACAAAAACTAGCAAAAAAAAAAAGGGCAAGAAAAAAATGAAAAAGTAACTTTAAAGTGCATTTTTTGCTTCAAAATTTGATAAAAAAAAAGTATTTTTTTGGTGAGAAAACTAATAGTGACATTGTTAAAATGTAATTTTACTACTATAAAAAAAAATACAAAAACTGTAGCAAAAAAAAAAGGACAAGAAAAAAATGAAAAAGTAACTTTAAAGTGCATTTTTTGCTTCAAAAGTTGATAAAAAAAAGGAT
Organism: Fistularia commersonii; assembly: GCF_037954325.1. NCBI lineage: Eukaryota > Metazoa > Chordata > Actinopteri > Syngnathiformes > Fistulariidae > Fistularia > Fistularia commersonii. Next base: position 4,005,201 of record NC_141295.1, on the reverse strand, counting down.
TTTTTTGGTGAAAAAACTAATAGCGACATTGTTAAAATGTAATTCTTACTTCTTTAAAAAAATTCAAAAACTATAGCAAAAAAAAAAAAAAACGGGCAAAGATAAAAATTTTGATTTATATCTCCTCTTCTACATGCTAACAATCAATTTTCTGATAAATTCTAATGGCAAATTTTCCCACAGTGAAAATTTTCTCTTTTAACTCCACAATATTTTTACAATGTAATTTCATCAATTCTTTTTTAATATTCATTGTTAATATTAATTTGTCATGTATTTTTTAGAGAAACAGTTCATTTGACATAAAGATTTTTTGTAATTTACCTGTTTACCTCCTTTACACTAAAACAAAGGAAAAATTTGGACTTATTGTTACTTCTAGGTACTGATTGTGCTGGTTAGAAATATAGCGGCTCACGCTGTCAAGGCAAAACAGCGTTATTGAGGAAGACACAATTACGGCGGGCTTAAATACATCCGAGGTCCAGGAGAATCGCGACAAGCTGTGATTATAAAATTAATAACAGGGCGAGATGTAACAACTGTGTTATAAACCATTAGTAACAAGAGGTGTAATAGCAGTGTAATAAGCCCTTAGTTTATATCTAACAAGACAAGGTGCAAGAACACATAAGTAACGCGATGAAGTAGATAAGTGTTACGAAACATGAGCAATGCAATGAGGTGTAATAACAGTATTATAAATCATTAGTAACATAATCGTGAATCGAGGTGTACTTACTGTTCTGAATCCTTAACAAGACAAGATGTGATGACAGTTTTAGAACTCGCTAGTCGCAGGGTAAGATGTAAAAACTGTGTTTCAACGCATTAAGGTGTAATAACAGTGTTATAACTCATTACCAAGAGTCATTTTCAGCACCTGCATCCACAGCCGGAGGGTAAGAGGTGTCTTGTCTCCGCCCACGAAGGTGCGCAGCGTGGGGAAGCGGGCGCAGGCCACCTCGTCCCGCCGCCGCAAATCCGAGCGCAAGATCACCCGGATGGTGGTGGTGGTGGTGGCGGTGTTCGTGCTCTGCTGGCTGCCCTTCTACGCCCTCAACGTGGTCAACCTGCTGGTGGTGCTGCCGCGGGACTTCCGCGGGCTCTACTTCTTTGTGGTGGCGCTGTCCTACGCCAACAGCTGTGCCAACCCCATCCTCTACGGCTTCCTGTCTGACAACTTCAAGAGGGGTTTCCGGAAGGCGCTCTGCCGCTCATCCCGCCGCGTCAAGAGCAATGACAGAGCTGGCACCGAAGGCCCGCGGCCCACCGAGGAGTGGGGCGGCGGTGGCGGCCGGCGGGCGGGAAACGAGGGCAGCGAGGAGGTGGTCAGCGCCGCAGATGGCACCGTCCATCTTGGAGAGGCTCGATCCCAGTTGAGGGGGGCGGAGGAGGAGGCGGGGCCAGCACCCAGAGGTACCCAGAAGACGGGAGGTAGCGGGTTGCAGCCGGAAAGTCTTCCGGGCGGAGCGTCTGCGTTGGAGGTCAGTTCCCTGTGACCTGGCGGCGCCGCGGAGGAGGTCCCACAACAAGGTCATGTGATCTTTCCGTGAATGAATGTAGTATGAGGGAGGTGGCTGGTTGCCTCGGGATGTTACCTGCCGGCCCGACGCTCCCGGGGAGCCTTCGGCGCTCGCGGGGGAACTCCTCGCCGATAGGCTACACCTCCTCCTCTTGCGCCCGGCATCCCTCAGGGCTCCACCCCTTCTGTTTGTCCTCTTCCCACTGCCAATCCGGGGGAATCAGATGCTAAACGCGAGCAGACGTTGCTTCGTGCTGCTGACTACGCTTTTTAAAATCGCACAAACTGTTTCCAGGACTACTACTTCTCCTCTGCACGGATGAACCGATAAAGAAGAGACGTGGCGAGCGCTAAAACAAGGCCCCTTTTAATGGAGTAACAAAAACATGGTGGCGGGAGAAGCCAGATGGCGGCCTCTGCTGGCCGCTGCCAGGAGCAACCCTACCTTCACAACTGAGAACTTGGTAGTCCATGGCCTTCTTTGTTTTGTTTTGTTTTTCTCCCCAAAAATGTCCTCCCGGTACCCTCTTCTACTCGGGGACGACCTGGCCGATCCACTTCAGGTACGGTGGGTTCCCCTGCTCGATGGGCAGGCTGATGACCTCCGCCACCTCGTAAGGGTGGTTGGACCTGAGAAGACGAGCCTGGATGAGGTGGAGCCGGAGGGTGGAAGGCGGAGGGTTCACCAACGCCACTCACCGGACGAACTCGGCCAGAGCCGCAACCTTGGAGCTCCTGGTCTTGATCATCTGAAGAGGGTAAGAGTCATTTGGGGACAGGATTGGAGGACGTTAGCGGGAACCACGGTTTCGAGAAGAAAATTCAGGGAGCAGATAAGGAGGAGACGCACCAGCAGCACCTCGCTGTCCTCCTCCATCTTGCCCTGCCACTCGTATCTTCAGGAGAAGGAGGTGCCAGGTTAGCGCAAAAAAAAATTGGGGGTATCGCCCGAAAACGGGAAGTCAGTGTTAACTTAGCTTAGCACAATGACTGGAATCCTATGGTAAGTGTTAGCCTGTTTCTGTCAAAGATCATCCAGCATCCCAGGTTTGCTTAAATGGCGTTACTCACATGGACGTGATGGCCGGGACGATGTTGACGCAGGCGGCTAACTTCTTCTCCACCAACCCCCTGAGAAGAAAACGCCGGAGGCCGTGTCAGAACGAGCGGTCAAGCGGCGGCGGCGGCGGTAGCTCCACCCACCTGGCGAGCTCCTTCGCCACCGTGTCGTTGGGGCAGGTGACGAAGGCGGCGGAGTGCGTCCCCGACGAGTACGTCTCGGAGGCCATGGAGAACGTCCTCACGCCCGCCGTCCTTAGCAGGTGGAGCATACACACACTCAGCAGCAGCGTCTACGGACGGAGAGGGGGAAAGTGAGGGTAGAGGAGGAGGCGGAGCCTCCGCCGGCGTCCGGCACCCAGGCTCACCAGCAGGCAGGCCTTGATGGTTCTTCCGGGTGGCGGCGGCGGCGGCGGCGGTGTCACAGCTCTGGGCGGGCGGACGCACATCACCCCAACGCCTGCGCCTGCGGGGCCACAGGGGGCAGCGTTACCTTCAAGGCCCGCCCAGCGAAGGACACGTGTGTGTGTGAGTGTGTGTGTGTGTGTGTGTGCAAAATAACCCAAGCCAATTATTTAACTGGATGGTTTGGTCACCATGGTGACATGACCAAGTAGAAAAATGGTGAGTGAATAAATGATAAACGCAATGCAGAACGTTTAAGCCTTCGTGAACCGCAGGAAGTTGTGGTAAAATCCGGACCTTTGACATTCAGTCATTTATGCATTCATCTGAGAAGTCACTGCCTCTGGGGGAAACTCAGGATTAAACATTTGGAGATTATTGTTATTAATGTTGACGTCTGGATTATCTGACAGGAAAGGCTGCATGGCTGCTTATCGTCAGGCGTTCAAGGCACCGAAAGTTTGTTTGGAAAACCCAGACGAAAGGCTCTATAACAGTATTTTAGGATAGAAAAAAGGAGCATAAAATTCCAAGTATTCAGGGAAAATGGAGTTGGACGGTTTGTAAGATGTGCACTTTATATATTGTATATATTCATTTATTGCACCTGAAAAAGGATACAGAAATATGCCGATCCATTTTAGCTGTAAATATCGCTTTTTATAAGCCTCAATGAAGCCAATGTCGTGATACGCGGTGGAGAAAGGGGCGAATCGTCACCGTGTTGTTATTTCTGTATAATTCTCGGCGCTGTAATTAATGTTTATTGATCAGAGGCGAGTCATTGTTTAAAAATACACAATCTGAAATCCCTGCAACACCTAGCTAGCTTTTAGCCGCCGTTAGCTGTGTTATCCACAACGGGATAAGAACATTTTAAAAAGTTGCAAAATAACGAAACACCGCGTTGCAAAACCCGCCGCGAAAAAAAAGAAGTTGTTTTACGGTGAAAAGCGGGGAGAAAGTGCAAAAGCTCGACACTTATTCCCCCGTTAGCTTACCTTCTGTCAGCCGGAGCCCGAGTGTTTTGCCGTAAAGTGTGGCGGTGTCGCAAATACTGTCGTAAAACTCTGCTCAGAGATGTTGTAGGGAGGGAGATTGTAAACAAACTACTCGACCCAGTTCTAAATGTTTATAAGATTGTTATTTGATATATTATCAATCGTATTTGTTTAACAATCTCCCTTCTAGGTATATTTACATTTGTAACCCTTTTTGTCTTTCTGAATGTAAAATTAACCCAATCTGTGCCTGTACAGATTCAATAAAAACCTGTTATTTGTGAGCGTGTGTAAAAATATTGTGTAAAATGACAAAAGTCACGGTTATGTAAAATGAGTAGACCGGAGTCGCAGTGTAAAAAGTGGCCCCTTCGGGGTCATCCGGGGCACCGGCGCCCTGGAGGGGGTCCGCTGTGGAGGACGACACGATGGAGGTGCCCTTCCCACACAAGTGTAGATACTCACTAGTCTCTAAATAATGATTTAGCAAGGATTAAAATGTGATTTAAAACAATGGTCATTCCCTTTTATTGACAGATTTAGTTCTCAAATCTCATTTATCTCATTTAGTACTTGAATGACATGATAATCAATAGTATCTATCATTTTTTGAAATATTTATTGATTAGCATCCAGTGAAATTAGCACTTCTGTACCGGGATTAGTGCATGCTAACGTGATCTATCTTCACACTCCTGTACAACAGAACACACAACGTGGACACACACACACACACACAGGCTCAGCCAACGACCATCGGGAGCCTCCTTGAATTTCGGAAAACCAGGATTTATAGCCGATCGGCTCCAACATGTGAAGCAGTAATATGAGGGGACTGTCTGTGTGTCTCTGTGTGTATGTGTGTGTGTGTGTGTGTGTGATTGTGTGTGTGAGTGTGTGAGTGACAGAGACCGCCACAACATTTGATAAAATACAACACCTCCATCATTACAAACACACACTCGTCTCCTTCGCCCTCACCTCAGATTAAAAAGTGAGACGGGCAATCCGCGCACACACACGTGCACAAGATACACATGTGACATGGACCCACATGGCTGATGCGAGAGCTTATTGGGGGAAACAGGGGGATGCACGGACACACACACACACACACACACATTTCCACACACGCAAGATGCAAAAGCAATGATGAGCGATGGAGGGAGGAGGGGCCGCGGCGGAGGAGGCGGGGGGGCTCGTTCCCATGGAAACTGTGCAGTCAGCACATCTGTACACGTTGTGTCCTCTCGCGTCGGCCTCCCACGGCCTCTCCTCCGCTGCAGCTGGACGTCACACACGCGAACACACACATGGCGCGCTGACCCCCATCGCCATAGTGACCAGCGAGCCCTACGCCCGTGGGATTCAACCCCCGATGTGTGTGTGTGTGTGTGAGTGTGTGTGCATATGTGTGCACATTGCACTAGGCAGTCATTGCCCTTTTTGTTTCATTCTATCCTCCACCCCTCCTTCTCTCTCTCTCTCTCTTTTCCCCTCCCTCGCTCGGCGCCCTCCCCCACGAGGAGAATCAATATGTTTTCAATTTGCAGCAGAGCCGTCCTCCTCTGCATTCTAATCGTCCCTAACTGGCCCTTTAACTCCCGCGGAGAGAGAGCGAGAGAAAGGAGCGTCCGACGAAGGCCGTGTCTCCTCATCATTTCCAGTCTCGCTCTTGCGTTTCCACCATGAAATGTTCTCCTCCTACCCCCTTTGGTACCTTCCCGTCTCTCCGGTCGTCCCGGAGAACGTGTTCCCAGCATTCTGCGATGAAGAGCGTCGTGGAATTGTGTTGAAAAGTCATAATTCGTGTCCAATGGGGATGTCGGGCGAGCCCGTGCAATTCCCCGCCTGGCCACCAGGGGGCGCAAGCGAGCACCTCCTGTTTCGTTTTCCTCCATCTTCCCCGTACCTGCTGTGTTCGAGGAACGTGGGAACATATTTTTCCAAATTGTCCGTCGTCACAAGCCGTGGGGTTGCGTGCATCAACGGTTTCTACGGCAACACAAAGGAGGGAGAAATAGTCTCCGCCCCCTTGCCTGATGGCCCCGCCCCTTCCGGGTAATCATTATTTTAGCGTGTCGTTAGCGTGACGCCGTAGCTAGCCTTTTTTACACATCGATTACATGTTCTATTGTTATTTCTTCTACATTATGCACAATGCGACTTTACTCTTCCTGGACAAGATGCTAATGTGCAGCGTTTGATTAAAAAACATCTCAATATGTGTGCATATGTGTGTGTGTGTGTGTTTGTGTGTGTGTGTGTGTGTGTTTGTCGCTATGTAAATCACAGTGACAGTGTCACACTTAATCCAGACCAGAAGGGGGCACCATGATGAGGTTAATGTGGCGTTTATTTGGGAAATCAATAATCCAGGCTTCACTGCTTGATTTCTATTTGTTGTATGATCAATGACTTTTCCAATCACATTGATCAATATTCATTCATTCGTTAATTCATTCATTAGTTAGCTAAACCGCTAACCCTGCATTCAGGCCTCCCTGTGGGACCTGCTCGCTCAACTGATCAATCAGTCATATTGGATTCCGTGTGAGATCCTGGTGATTATTGATCACCAATAACCGATAATCAAACGGGCTCCTTCACACTTCGCCCTCCCATCCCTCTGGACCCGTTGACTTTGCCCCCCCATTCCCCGTTACCCGGGAGACCGGACAGGGGGGGGGCAAATCTGGAGCAATTACCCCCCCAACAACACCCAAACCCCACGCGATTAACTCATCGACCTTGACCGTGACCTTGGTGCCGCTCTGGAGGCGGTTGCCATGGTTTCGGGGGATGCGACTAAACACCCATCGCACCTCCTCCGAATCCTGCGGCTGGATGACAACTACTTCCTGTTTTCCTGGAGCGAAACCCCGCCTCCTTCCGCTCCCAACCGTGGATGGAGGCACCTGGAGGCCTGAAGGTTCGGCCTCCTCGTGCCTCCGGAGGTCGGGGAAGGTCACACACACTTGTGGGAGCGTGTTCTTCCTCTCCTCCTCCTCGCCTTCGTCAGGCCTCCATCCGGCGGTCCGATCAGCACTAGATGGAGACACAGATCGCGGGATGGACGGAAGGGATGAAATTACATCTTTTGGGAAAAGATCGGAAATAATCGAACGATAATTCGATCGGATGTGGATTAACTGATTATGAACCTTTTGTTTTTTTTTTATATTTCGTTTCAAATTTCAAATTATTTTTGCTTTCATTTTATGTCCCTAATCATTTGTTTGTTTGTTTTTTTAATATTTGAATTATTTCAAAAATATTTTGCTATTTTTTTTTAGTCTTTTTCAGGCTGTTTTTTCAATTTTTAAGTGGGGTGGGTGGGACCAATTCCATGATGATGCTGTAAAAACTGTTCTCATAATTACTACATTTCATGATCAATTTTCTTTTCGATTTTCAAATTATTTTTCTGTGATTTTTTTTTTCCCTAAAGATATAACTTTTAAAATAATTTATTTGGCATTTTTCGCTGTTTATGACGTCTTTTTTGGGCTACTTTTCTATTTTTAAAGGGGGTGCCAATCCCAAGATGATGCTGTAAAAAAAAATCCTGAAAATATTCAATTTTATGATCTATTTTTTTTTTTTTGTCATATTCAACAACGACCCCGGAGTTATTCTTGTTCTGGTGAACCGGCAGTTTAACCGGTGATCTCGATGGAGGCTTTTACACTGCTGCAACCTCCCCGGAGACACTGACCTCTGTTTCTGGAAAGGAAAATCAAATATTAAACCTGCCCTTCTGCTAGTTAGCTTAGCACTATGAAAGATTAGCATGCAAGCTGTGTAATTAGCTTTTTTTTTTTTTTTTTTTTTTTCCCGGTTTCATATCTTTAACATAAAAAAAAAAAAAGCCGCGGGTGAAAGAGTCAAGCGCGAGACCTGCCCTCTTCCTCATCTGCAGGGAGATTAGCGAGGCGGCGGTCAGTAGCCGGAGTGCGGCGGCGACCGGAGGCTGCGGCTGCGTGAGGAAGACGAGCGGAGCTGAATGCTAAACGTGTCCTCTAGACCCCCTGGAGGAGGAGGAAGACGGGAGGGAGGGAGCGGAGGAGGAGGGCGGCCATCATGGCAGACTCCTCTCTCCTCCTCCTCCTCCTCTTCGTTCTGCTTCGCCACGTTCTCAGCGTGTCTTTAAGAGGCCGAGAACCTTCTCCGGGAGATCCAGGTGAACCTTTTTCGCCGATGCTTCGTCGACCCGGAGGCCGACGAAGGGTTAAGACCCGTTTGGTGCAGCGAGGGACTTTTTCAACCCCGAATACGCCGAAAAAAAAAAACAAAAATAAAGAGGGTTTCTTCCAGCGTTCAGACCTTCTGCCTTCACCTCCTCGTCGGGTTCCAGACGCCGAGCCCTGAGGCGTCCCGGTCTCACAACCTGGAAGCGTGGAACCTGGTCGTATGTGCAGTACATATGCTGCAGTACACGCAGTACATGCAGTACATCTGCTGCAGTACATGCAGTACATCTTGTGCAGCACATCTTGTTCCGTACATCTAAGGTGGTACATTCAGTCCGTATGATGCAGTAAATGCAGAACATGCAGTACATCAGATATAGTACATGCAGTACATTAGATGTAGTACATGCAGTACATCAGATATAGTACATGCAGTACATTGGATGTAGTACACGCAGGTCATTGGCTGTAGTACATTCAGTACATTTAATGCATGCATGCAGTATATCGTCCCGATCTCACGACCTGGAAGTGTGGAACCTTGCCGTATGTGCAGTACATATGCTGCAGTACATGCAGTACATGCAGTACACGCAGTACATGCAGTACATGCAGTACATCTTGTGGAGTACGTCCTGTACATGCAGTACATCTGATGCAGCACATCTTGTTCCGTACATCTAAGGTGGTACATTCAGTCTGTATGATGCAGTAAATGCAGAACATGCAGTACATCAGATATAGTACATGCAGTACATTAGATGTAGTACATGCAGTACATCAGATATAGTACATGCAGTACATTGGATGTAGTACACGCAGGTCATTGGCTGTAGTACATTCAGTACATTTAATGCATGCATGCAGTATATCGTCCCGATCTCACAACCTGGAAGTGTGGAACCTTGCCGTATGTGCAGTACATATGCTGCAGTACATGCAGTACATGCAGTACACGCAGTACATGCAGTACATGCAGTACATCTTGTGGAGTACGTCCTGTACATGCAGTACATCTGATGCAGCACATCTTGTTCCGTACATCTAAGGTGGTACATTCAGTCTGTATGATGCAGTAAATGCAGAACATGCAGTACATCAGATGTAGTACATGCAGAACATTGGATGCAGTACATGCAGTACATTGGATGTAGTACATGCAATACATTTAATGCATGCATGCAGTATATTCAAGTCCGCCTGATGCAGTAGATGTAGTACATCAGGTGCAACACATGCAGTACATCCGAACTTCCATGGCGGCGACTTTACTTCCTGGTTTCTCTTTGCTCTGATTGGACCAGATTTCCCAGCGTATTCCGGGTTCCCATTATGCCATTTTCTGATTGGCCTTGGAGTCGGAGGGCAACGGAGTCAAAGGCAGGAAGTAAATAGAGACGCCTGATAAAATAGGAGTCTTGGAGAACTTGTTTTATTTTGAAAATCCCCTTTTCGGGGAAATGGACTGGACTTCGAGGAGCCCAGCTGCTGTGAAGAGACTCATTGGGAGATACCAAGTGGTTAGAAGGGGGGGGGGCTTGAGGTGGTCTCATATTTTTGATTTTATTTAAAAAAAAGATTTTAAAATGAGGGAATTATATATATATATATATATATATATAAACAGGATAAATGATCAGAATTGATAAGATTGATAGCGCCGTGTGATGAATCAATAATCTGGCGACCCCCGGCAAAAAAATGTACCAAAGTTTGACTTAAAAATCAATCCAACTACATCAGGAGTAAATTGCAAACAAAGATAAATAAAGAATCAATTATTTAAAAAAAAAAAAAAAAGCTACTTAAAAATCGTGGATGAATTATTTAAAATAATAGCACTAAATTATTGAAAGATTAGGAATGCAGTTTTAAAACATGAGCAATAAATGGGCTGGAAATCAAGTTAAAGCAGACAAAAAATAAACAGTGACAAAATGAGTAAAAGTAAGGGAATAAATGAATTGAAAATACAGAAGTGCATTTTTCTAATCGAATAGGAATTTTTTTGAGAAATATCAATAAATGAGCCAAAAATACAAGTCTAAATACAGAAAATGAGGAATGAATTACTAAAAAAAATTGAATAAATTGTTAAAAAAACAGTAAAATACTATCAAACCCCCCCCCCCCAGAGTAAATTTTCACAATAAATAAGATGAATAACTCCATGTGATGAATCAATAATCTGGTGACAAAAAATAAAAAAGGTTAAATGCCTTTTTAAATGATTTCTCCAGGCCTGCTGCACTGCACGCCCCTCCTCCTCTTCCTCCGCTCTCTTGCCCATCACAAGAGGGAGACAGTCGCCGCGGCGACCGGCCAGGACCCGGCTGGGGGGGGCGATTTCAGCACCAGGGATGGAGCAGCGGTTGCCATGGCGGCGGCAGAGCTGGAGCTCCTTGACAGAAGCTTACTGAGAGGAAATTATGTTTTTAAAGGTGATAGATTTAATTGTGGGTTCAAATCTACTACACATAAACATACACACACACCACACACTCTCCCACATGTGCACACACACACACACTGCAATTTACAGTCTTGAATAAAAATGTAATTTTTTTTCAATTATTTTTTTTAATTTATTAATATTTTGAATTTTAAATATTCTTCATTTTAAAATTATTTTATTCATTTTAAATGATTTTCTGTTCAGGCGATGTTTCCTCACAACTGGATTTTTCTTTTTTTTTTCTCTTTTTTAAATTAAGGTTTATTTTCGGGGGGAGGGGGGTCAGCATCAGTTAACCCTTCATGTGCCGACCAAATATTCAGATTCCCCGCACGAGGCCTTCACTGACCCGTTGGACGTTACGACATCCCATAATATCCTCCTCCCTAAACTCACCCCATCTGCGGGAAATAATCAGCACGCTAATGATGATAACATGACCTCTTATTGATCCCTGGCAGAAGGTGGACACACACACACAAATGCACAAAAACACAGGAGGTCAAAGGTCATGCTCACCGCTTTATTAAAACAATTAAAGGAATCCTTTATACAAAAGAAGACAATTAAGAGGAAAATGAAATAAAAATAACAATAATAATCCCCTGTGATGTCAGAAATTCCTATATTCACATTATCTATTGATTGATAAATTGATTGATATTCTCATCAAGTCACATCTGTATCAATGACATCTGTTTCATTTTGATTCCAAGACTTCATCAATAACGAAATCCATAAATAATTGTGTACTCTTGTCACTATTATAATAAAAATGAATAGTAAGTTGATTACTTTTAACACATTTCAGTTTTATTTAATCAACCGATTCGAGATATTGAGGGGAATAAAATGCTTGTTTTTTTTCTTTTATTTATTTTTTTACTAAAATATTATATGTAAATCAATAAGAAACAGGAAACGGGTCGCTTGGAATGTGAAAGAGCGGATTTTTATTTCTTCAAATTTTATTTTATCTCTTATTTTTTAATAGGTCCGGCCGGGTCGGTGCGCTCCTGCTCGATGAAATTAAAAATTTAAAATAAAAAATGTAAATAAAAAAAACAAAAATGAGAAAAAAATAAAAAAAACGGCGTGACGTCACATTGGTGTGACGTAAACCTGCGGGATTTCAAAATAAAAAAATATTTACTTTTTATTTAAACGCTTTTTTTGTGCAAAATGGGTGATTGTACAGAAACCCCTTTTCTCCGGAAAGAAGAGAGGGAAAAAAAAAAAAAAAAAAAAAAGAAAAGAAAAACGCGGAAACGGCGGATTGACGCGCAACCAACCTGACATTTTATTTCATTTTCCTGCGCACGCAACAACCTGCCCCCCCCCCCCTCCCATCCCGCATCTCCCGCACGCACAAGATCCCCACACGCGTGCATTCATTCACGCACAAAAAAAAAAAAAAAACGTTTGGCGTGGAAAAATAAGAAGAAGAAGAAGAAGAAGAAGAGGAGGAGGAGGAAGAGAAGAGGAGGAGGAGTGTGACGGCAGCGAGCGTGCGCGTGAGTGCGTGCGTGCGTGCGTGCGTGCGTGCGCCCGCTCTTTCGCCTCGCGACGAGGAAGCGCGTCGGATTCCGTTGTCGGACGCACCGGAGCGGCGGAGGCTCCTCGGACGCCGCGGAAAGGGGGGCGGGGGGCCACAGCAAGAGGAAGAAAAAGAAAAAGAAAAAAAAAAAAAAAAGGAAGAAGAAGAAAGAAGAGAGATAAAGAAAGGGGGTCGGGGGGGGGGGGACGAAGATCTGCACGCGCACGTGCACGCGCCTCCTTCCACCCGCGTCTTCTTCTTCCTCCTCCTCCTCCAGCTCCGGCTGCATGGCCGCAGACGCCCGGCCTCTCCGCCTGGAAGATCCCCTCCGTGCACGGCGCCCCGCCGCCGCCGCCGTCGCCCGCCGGCCCCGGTAGCCGCCCCCCCCTCCCCTTCTCCCCCCCTCCGCCTCCTCCCCCCCCCTTCACGCCGCCGGCAGCCGCCGCTAGCCGCCGCCGCCTCCCCGGAGCTTCCCCGCTGATGGAAACTGGGGACCAGAATTTCAGGAAGAAGCAAATCTAAACCTTTTTTTTTTTTTTTTTTTATCTTTCCTTTTTTTTTTTTTCCCTCCTCTTCCTCCCGGCGTGTGTGTGTATGTGTGTGTGTGTGTGTGTGTGATGCTCATGGCTGATTATTTACCTTTCTGTCCTTAATTTTGTCTTCTTCCGGTGCTGAAGGGGGGGGAGCCGTTCTTTCTTGTCCTCTTTTCTTTCACATGTCTTCCCCTTCACCCCCCCCTTCCTCACCTCCACCTCCTTCCATGTGATGGTTTGATCTTCTCCTCCATCCATCCGTCCATCCTCTGTCCCTCCTCCACAGAAAATAGGCCAACTATCCCTCCATCCATTCATCCATTCATCCATTCATTCATTCATCCATCCCCCCTTTTTCCGGCGTGAATTAATTCCCCGCATGCTTGCGCCGGCGCCATCCGTGCACAGGTGTGTGTGAAAGTTTGGCCCAAACTAGCCTGTGTGTGTGTGTGTGAGTGAGGCTCTCCGTCCCTTACGTGTGTGTGTGTGTGTGTGTGTGTCACCCCAGTGTTCTCCAGGGGTCGAGGAAACGCACGCCGCTCCCGCCGACGCCCCCTTTTCTGGAAAGTAGGCCCGGACCCCCCTCACAACCCCCACCCCCGTGTGTGTGTGTGTGTGTGTGTTTTTTTTAGGTCGTTATTTTTGTTTTTTTCATCCGGGGCGGGGCTATTTTTTTTTCGCGGCCCCCTACGATTTTGAACCCGCCGCTCCACGGCCTCCTCGCTGCCACCGCCGCCGCCGCCACCGCCACCGCGCTCTTCCTCTTCTTCTTCCCCTCCCGGCCCGGCTGCCCCCCGCCCAAAACCAACCATACGATTTCCCCCGAGCTCCCCGAATTCCCCCGCCCCCCCCAGCGGCCCCCCGCTACCGCCGTCCGCCCGCCGCCGCCCACCCCCCGCTTTCCGAGCTGGCGTGGCGACGCAAACTCACAAATATTTACTTCCTGTACATCAAGAGGAAAGGGGGCCCCCCTTTCGTGGAATGTGGCAACATGGGCGTGTTTGACCGCGGAGTTCAGATGCTGCTGACCACGGTGGGGGCCTTCGCCGCCTTCAGCCTCATGACCATCGCCGTGGGAACAGACTACTGGCTGTACTCCCGCGGCGTCTGCAAGATCAAGAGCACCAACGAGAACGAGACCAGCAAGAAGAACGAGGAGGTGATGACACACTCGGGCCTCTGGAGGACCTGCTGCCTGGAAGGTGAGCCTGACACACACACACACACACACACGCACGCACGCACGCACGCACGGCGTTGGCGTACACCTTCCCACACACGCCGCGTCTATTCCTGTGTCTGCCGGAAGCTCGGTTGGCTTTTCCGTTGCCGCCGCCGCCGCCGCCGTGTCACGTCACGGACCGTGAGAGTCCCGTCGTCGTCGGCACGGCGAATCAAAGATGGCGGCGTCCGAGCGTTTGAGCGTGACGAAGAAATGGCCCTCGGGCGGCTGCGGACGTTTCCAGGACGCCGAACTGGTCCCCCATTGTCGGAAACTCCATTAAGATCGACTTGAGAGCTTTGCATTGTGGCGTTGGATGTGTGCGCGGGCGGCCATCTTGGCTCAAGCTAAAGACAGTTGCAGCGTTAGCCGTGAATTGAAAACAGTGTCAGTTGCATTGGAAGTAACATTTCCGAGTGTTTTTTTTAAAAATGAAAACAGGAAGTGACATCATCATTTTGTTAGAAGCTCCGCCCCCTTTGTGGTTGTTACGATACACCCACTTCCTGTTCCAGCAGGCGGGGGGTACTTTCACCTACCGGTCGTGGGTTCCCTTCACACTCGCCGTGCGTCTGGCAGGGCCGCAATCGAAAGAGCAAACACACACACGCACACACGCACACACACATATATTCAAGTACGCCTGCGTGATCCATCGCCAGCACAATGGGCTGCCCCAGATTCACCTGATTCACGGGACAAAGCCGTGAGCCGATGACACAGATTCGCCGCCCGCTCCCGCGATACACTTTGTCTTCCTCCCCCTTTTCCCATGAGGAAGAGCGCCTGCCTTGAAGTCATGCGGCGGCGGCGGCGGCGGCGGCGGCGGCGGTGATGGCGATAGCGGCAGGCGGGGAGGAGGGGACGGCGGCCGAGGCGCGCCGGGAACATCTGGCTTTGCGTGTCGCAGAACCCCCATGATCGGGGCACATGAATGATTCAGATGTGTGTGTGTGTGTGTGTGTGTGTGTGTGTGAGATGGCGTTCTCCGGAGCCCCCGGTTGCCATGGTAACCTATCGGTAACGTAGCCGCGTGTAAAACACGTGACCTTATCGAAAAGTTCCGTTGTAAACCAGTGCAATTTGATTGATGGCGGCCGCCGTGAGCCCGCGCGTGTCTGTGATTGGTCCTCGTGATTTGGCCCCGCCTCCTCCCGTCTCGGGGTCGCCGCCGTGCACCCACGCGGGAAAAGACGTCAAAATCGGCGCTGCGTTTGTGTCACCTTTGTGTGGGTTTTTGTTTTTTTAACTTCCTTGACGTCGACGCCCGCCGGTTGTCAAGGCCTTAACCTGCCTGCTGTTGCCATGGCAACCGTTCCCAGGGGTGAAAAGGTCAAATTGCGTCCGGATTCGAAGTCGGTACTTTTACGTTCGGCGCCAAAGACCAGATTTTCAGAGAGTGGCCGTCATGGCGTCGGAAAGCGAGATAATTTTTGAGGCCGGACGTTTCCGATCAAAAAAATCATTCGGAATTATGTTTCTTTTTTTTTTTCCTCAAAGCAAAAAAAATTGGCCTCGTATCGATTGTTAAACGATAAGATGGAAAATCTGAACCACCGAAGCTTTTATTGTGAAATTCTACATGTTTTTTTTAAGGCACGGCATAAACAAAAATACAGATTTAAAATAAACCATGGAAGTAAAGACGATAAAAGTGACAAAATGGTTAAAAAAAATACATATACAGTAAACCCTTGTTTTTCGCGGGGGTTTACGTTCCAAAAAGAAGGCAAAATCCGTGAAGTAGAAACCTTTAATTTTTTTACAATTATTATACAATTAAATACTCTATTATAAATTGCTGCTGTCGTCCTTATGTTTTTTTCTTCCTTCTTTATGGAACGAACGGAAGATTCATTAATTCCGTAATGCCGACCTACAGACGCATAGCTTTTAGCTTCCCTTAGCATGTCCAGAAGTTTTTTTATTTTTGGTGCTTTTGTCGCTCCAGAGCGTTTTGTCAACATTATGGGTTTTAGAGAAACTCGAAATCGCAAGAAAATTTGCACGTCCTTAATGTAAATTCAGCAAGCTGTTTTACGTACGTGTACATATTAAACTGCGACGTTATTGACGCACAGGTAGAGAAGAAGCGTAGCGACTTTTTTAGCCAATCAGAATGCAGAACACAACGCACCATGCAAATCCATGAAGTAGCGAAACCGTGAAAAGTAAACCGTGTTATAGCGAGGGATCGCTGTACATGTATGTATATATGTATATATAAATAAACACATATACATAATCCCATTCCTACTTGTGGAAGTAAGGTAGTACTTTTTGCTGATCGCGGGAACTTTCCGGCGCCGCTTCACCTGGAAGTGGGCGGTTGAACCTGAAGGTGCATGAGTGACAGGTGGCGCCGCCATTTTGGGGCGGGGCTTAGGGGGGGGGGGATAATGCGAGGGAAGCGGCATTGGCGAACACCTGCCGCCATGTGACGCGCCTCCTTCTTACAAGCTCCGCCCTCAGAGCTGGGATGAGGGGGAGGTTTTGGAGGTGTTGCGAGCGCCGCGGCGGCGGTGGCGGCGGCGGCGGCGGCGTGGAGGGGGGTTGAAATAGATGGAGAGAATGAGAAAGCACAAGCAGCCCTGGTTTGCTGTCACACCCCCTCAGGCTTCCTGTGCTATCTTTAACACGCAGGCCGAGGTCGGCTCCAACCTAGCCTGCCCCGCCGCCCGACTCTGGGCTTCTCTAGCTTTTTATTCCTGTGTGTGTGTGTGTGTGTGTGTGTGTGTGTGTGTGTGTGTGTGTGTGAGACGCACGCCGGCGATTGACATTGATTATATTAATCGCCGTGAGCTCGGTTGAGTTTCGCCGATCGCCGGGATCAACGGCTGCTAATTGAACGGAATCGGGCTGATAATGAAATAATCTGCTCAGACACACACACACACACACGCGCACACACACACACACACACACACACACACACACACACACACTTTATTTGTTCTGCATGTTTTTACTCGGCAGCTGGAGCTCAAAGTTCTGTGCAGATTCAACCTCATGAGAAACAAATACATACAAAATGTAGTACTACCCAAGTCTGTATGTAGCATACAAGTACTGCCACTACTAGCATTAAAAAATTCAGTGCAGTGGTTTCTATGCGTACTATGAGTATTATGGTCTGGATAAAGGTTCCTGCTGAGGTGTTCAGGTGATGGAACGTTTTGTTTAGAGGACGAAACTGTTGTATTTAGGTGATGGAACTGGTTTTCTTTTAAGGGACCGAACCTTTGCGTTAAAGTGACGGAACTCTTGTTTTACGGAGATGGAACTGTTGTGTCTAAGTGATGGAACTGTTTAGGTGACAAAACCTTTGTATTTAGGCGACTCAGCTGTTCGGGTGACGGAACTGTTTTTTATTGCATATGGAACGGTCGTGTTCAGGTGATGGAACTGTTGCATGTAATTGGCCAAACGACAGAACCTTTTTGTTCAGGGGAAGGAACTGTTGAATTTCGGTGATGGGACTGTTTTGTTTAATGGACAGAACCCTTGTGTTAAAAGGAGATGGAACTGTTTTGTCCAAGAGACGGAACTGTTGTGCTCAGGTGACAGAACCTTTGTATTTAGGCAACTCCACTGGAACTGTTGTCTTCAAGTGATGGAACTGTTGTGTTCAGTTGATGGATTGTTGCATACGAGTGACGAAACCTTTGTGTTGAGAAGAAGGAACTGTTGTATTTAGGTGATAGAACTCTTTTGTTTAATGGACAGAACCCTTGTGTTTAAAGGAGATGGAACTGTTTTGTCCAAGTGACAGAACTGTTGTGTCCAGGTGACGGAACTGTTGTGTTCAGGTGACAGAACCTTTGTATTCAGGTGACTCAACTGGAACTGTTGTCACTAAGTGATGAAATGTTGTGTTTAGGTGATGGAACTGTTGCGTATAGGTGACAAAACCGTTGTTTTCAGAAGAAGGAACTGTTGCATTTAGGTGATAGAACTGTTTTGTTGAAGGGACCGAACCTTTGCGTCAAAGTGATGGAACTGTTGTTTAAAGGAGACGGAACTGTTGTGTTCAGGTGACAGAACCTTTGTATTCAGGTGACTCAAATGGAACTGTTGTCTCTAAGTGATGGAACTGTTGTGTTCAGTTGATGGAACTGTTGCATATGAGTGACGAAACCTTTGTGTTCAGAAGAAGGAATTGTTGTATTTAGGTGATAGAACTCTTTTGTTTGAGGGACCGAACCTTTGCATTAAAGTGACGGAACTGTTGTTTAAAGGAGGTGGAACTGTTGCGTCCAACGGTTGATGGTACTGTTTTGTTTAAGGGACTGAACCATTGTATTTAGGTGACCCAACTCTTCAGGTGGCGGAACTGTTGCATATGAGTGACGAAACCTTTATGTTCAGAAGACGGAACAATTATATTTGATGACAGAACTGTTTTGCTTCATGGACGGAACTGTTTGTTCAGTTGACGGAACTGTTGTATTCGAGTGACAGAACCTTTGTGTTTAGAGGACGGAACTGTTTTGTTTAACGGACGGAACCTTTGCGTTAAAGTGATGGAACTGTTGCGTTCAGGTGGCAAAACCTTTTGCATTTAGGTGACTCAACTGGAACTGTTGTCTCTAAGTGATGGAACTGTTGGGTTCAGGTGATGGAACTGTTGCATACAGGAGAGGGAATGTTGTGTTGTAGCGATGGAACTGTTGCATACAGGTGACGAAACATTTGTGATCAGAAGAAGGTACTGTTGTTTAATAGGTGATGGAACTGTTTCTTTTAATGGATGGAACTGTTGCATATTAGTGGGAACTGTTGTGTTCAGAGGGCAGAACCATCAGGTTCGGAGGGTTCTTAGTGTCCCGCCGACGGAGCTGTTGAGTTCTATCGAACCCCGTCTGAAAAGATGGTACAGTCCGGCCTGTGACCAGATTTCACATTATATAGAAATTACAGATTATAAATATTAGATTACACAATCCAGATGACTGAACACAAGATAATAGATTACAGAAAAGATTACAGATTACAGAAGGAAAACGTAAGAATTTGAATTTAGTCTGAAAAGATGGTACAGTCCGGACTGATATGGGAAAAATTTGCGGACCAGATTACAGATTATAAATTGTAACTGACAGAATATTAGAAAATACAGATTACAAATAATAGATTACAAAATGCAGATTACTGAACACAAGATAACAGATTACAGATGACGGAGGACAAAATACAGATAAAATATCAGATTATAGATTACAAATTGTAGTTTATTGATTACAGAGTTCAGATATCAGGTAAAATGACAGATTACCGGTTACAGATTATAAATAACATTACAAAATACAAATGACAGAGATTTCAGTGTACAGATCACAGATTATAAAATACAGATTACAGATTACTTTTATTTCCCATGCAGAGATTACGATCCCGAGTGGGAAGAACCAGAACCTCCTTCAGCCTGGGTCACATGATGAGCTTCCACCTGGGTTGCCACACACACACACACACACACGCCCACACACACACACACACACCGAATGAATCACCGCTGTCACATTTTATTCTGTGTATTCAGCTGCAGCCTTCACATCAGGCTGCCCGCCATTAATCAATTTCAATCAATTGTAGAATCAGTAACTGATCACATATCATCTCGCCCGCTTTTATTTTAAAAGCTCCGCGGCAGAACCGATCAATAAATCAGTCAGAATGAGATTTTTTCTCTCAAATTAAAGATTGCCCCCCCCATCGATCGCCAATCAATGAGATGGAAAATCTGAAACGCTGAAGCTTTTATTTTGAAATTCTGGTCTTTTCCTGTAGGTGGACGGGTGGCTCACACACACACACACACACACACACACACACACACACACACACACACACACACACACACACACACACACACCTCAATCCAGCACACACCCCCATCCAACACACACACACAGCCATCAATCCAGTGCATACTCCATCCAGCACATGCACACACACACACACACACGCTCAGTCGAGCACACACTCTCCATCCGACAAACACACACAAATCTCCACCTAGCACACACACTCCTCAATCCAGCACATACACCTATCATGCGACACACACACACACACACACACCTCAATGCAGCACACACACCCCCATCCAAAACACACACACACACAGCCCTCAATCCAGTACACACTCCATCCGGCACACACACACACACACACTCAATCCAGCACACACTCTCCATCCAACACACATGCATACATACCTCAATCCAGCTAACACACTCCTCAATGCAACACAAACACACCCTTAATCCAGCACTCACACACATACACACACACACACACACACACCCCTCAATCCAGTACACATACTCTCCATCCAGCACACACAAGCTCAATTGAGCACACACACCCTTCATCCAACACACACACAACCTCAATCCAGCACACACACACTCCTCAATCCAGCACACACACCCTCAATCCAGCACACACACCCTCAATCCAGCACACACACCCTCAATCCAGCACACACACACACCCCCTGCAACACATACACACCCCCTCAGTCTAGCCCACACACACTCCTCAATCCAGTACACACGTACACACCCTCTCAATCAAGATGGGTGTGTGTGCACTCTCCATCCAGCACACACACATTCCTCCATCCAACACAACACCCTCAATCCAGCACACACTCTCCATCCGACACATACACACCCTCAATCCAGCACGTCCCTCAGTCTAGCACACACGCACACACACCCCAATCCAGCACACACACACCCTCAATCCAGCAAACACATACACACCCCTCAATCAAGACGGGTGTGTGTGCGCACTCTCCATCCAGCACACACACATTCCTCCATCCAACACAACAACACCCTCAATCCAGCACACACTCTCCATCCAACACACACATACACACACCACTCAATCTACCACTCTTTCATCCTCTTACACACACCCCTCCAACCAACAGCACACACACTCTTCCATCAAGCAAAACACACCCTTGAGAGATGGCGACCCAGTCCGGCGCTCGTCTGATGGATCTGGCGTGAGGCTGCAGACGTGACAGGTGGAGCTCAGCGGGCTCTAAACGCCGCCATTAATCCTCACCGCGGCGGTGCTGTGTGTGTGTGTGTGTGTGTGTGTGCGACAGCAGTTCCCCAGAATGAAGCCCCCGCTAGTTTGTGCTCTGTTAGCGCAGGAAGCTAACGCTGCTAGCAACAGGCCAAAGCCCCGCGTAGCCGCGGCGAGCTACTTCCTGTTTTTTTTTTTTTTTTTTTTTTCCCGCAACGGCGAAATATTTCTCGCGATGGAATCGTTGCCGGGTGGTGGGCGGCGGCGGCGGCGGCGGCGGCGGCGGCGGTGGCGGCGGCGGGGAGCGGGCGCTGCTCAGACAGCGCCGGGGTTATTTATGGCGATCATCAACTTCCTGTTAAGAAAATAAAAGACTTTTATAGCTTTGAAAGAGACATTTTAAAGTCAACCCCCCCATTAACTAATTGATGCGGTCATTCCACCCTCTATTTGAGACGTCCCTCCATCGGAGGTCCGTGGTAACCATGGCAACACGGGACTCCATTGGCAGCGCAAGGCCACCTGTCAAGCGGGCGTCCAGGCCTCTCAATCAAAGGGAGTGTTTACGAGCGTCGGTGAACCACCTGGGACCGACACACACCGCCGGAGGGGTGATCAGTCACACACACACACACACACACACACACATGCACGCACGCACACAGACAGCTGTAGTGAAGACATCACCGTTAACACACCGAACCTCCGCGGCACCAAATCATTTTTCTTTTATTGCCCTCCGCGTGGGGCTCGGTCTACTTCCTGGGCGCCACGACTCCGGCGGTGATGTCATCGGACAGTTCCCGTGGAAACGTGAACCTCGCCGCGGCGCATCCACAGCCGCACTTGCGTGTGTGTATGTGTGTGTGTGTGCATCCGCTGCAGAGGGGCGGCGCTAACAGGATCGAACCGTATGTATGAGTGTGTGTGTGTGTGTGTGTGTGTGTGTGTGTGTGATCACGCCGATGCACATGTGGTTCCTGTATTCAAAGCGTTTGATGTGTATTACACATTTATAACACATGCATTACACAGTAATTACACCAGGAATTTAATCAGTTAGATGTATGTATATACACGCTGTTATTACACGGCCACACGCTGTAATTACCGCGTAATAACAGCGTGGTTCCCGCCCCCGGCG